>NC_080672.1:96190341-96254341 GCF_030247195.1 Topomyia yanbarensis | reverse complement strand
TATTTTTTGATGTTTTACTTGATTTCCACGAAATTAAAATTTTATCACCTTTTCCGGTGAGAAGGAAAAAGTCAAATAAATTTTATCCGGAAAATCATTCTCACGCTTTTTGTGGAGACGGAGAATTTTGCGACTCATCTTATCTCGGAAAAGTTGGACATCGGATAAGCTTCTTCTTACGTGAGTGAGAGAGAATTACAATGCCTGTCCTCATCCATTCTCTTGGAACAAGGTTTGTTGATACCTTTAAGCTTCCTGAACTTCCATCGCTCCACGAAATGTGTCAATTTTCGAGCGTCGTCTGAAAAGGAATATTTAAAAACTTGTTGAAGCTACGCGATCTTTCATAAATATCACCTTCTAATGCCTAAATGTGCATCTTCTCATTATCATTCTAATCCAAGTGTCCGCCTTCTCATTACCCAGAATGGAACACTACGAAAGCGCTCAAACTAAGGTAATTTGCTATGATTTTTCAGATAAAGTACTCAAAAAACCCCCATGTTTTCTCCAGGAAATACAAATAGTGCGTTCCATGCTCCATCAAACAGAGAGCCTCCTGTAACTGTAACGATGTGGGCATGGTCGTTGATAGGTACACATAAAACTATCAGTTTTGTGGGGAGAATGTTGGCAGCATAAAAGCGATGCATAGCTGTCAGCATATGACGAAATGCGTTCCGTGTATTCCAATCACAGGATGAATCGAATACACAACGTAGGCCCTAGCCACCAGACGAAACATTGTTTCTCTGATGATCCGTCCGTTAATCCGTCGACGGACCGGTGCCAATAATCGCGGTTTTCAGCTTCCATTACGTTTTTTATTTTCATTTGTACCGTTGGGTATATTGGGAAAAATTCGGGCGATCCGACGTCCAAAAGTCCCTTTCGCGTTCAATTCTAAGCGATCTCCGCCCACCACGAAGTAGGAGACTGTTCACGGTTGTTCGCGTCGGGTACTCGTTTCGTTGACCTTTAATCATAGTGCAAATGCATTGTGTAAAACTTGGGGGAAAATTTAGGGGGTCTGAAATATATGGACACTTGGGGTTTTTAATGTCCCATGTGGAAATTCCTGCTAGTTTCTAAGATTACCGAGACCAGGAACCACTTACTTCGGTTTTGTAACAGCACCCTTCAAGGGACACTCTCAGGCCTTCACAAAGAAGCTTAGGAGAGAAAACTGATAGAAGATGTTCCCCTAATGGGATGGTCAGATTCTCGTTCTTTAGTGTACAAGAAAGCGTAGAAATTAGTCGTTGTCGGTGGCCTTACGCTCTTTTGCATTTCTTATCGGACCGTTCCTTAAAAGAATATTTCATTTTGTCCCCACATAATGCGGAGTCTCTCCACACTAGGAAAATTTTTCACGACTCTCTCCGCATTTCCCACAGTTTGCCTTGTTTCTACAATAAGTCGCTGTAGACCCATTTGTTTGCAACGACGGCAGTTCATGCTTCGCGGCACAAAAAGGCGAACAGGTCCAAAAGGTCACAGTTTGGAACAGAATATTCGGCGAAAGGTTCGAAATGAGGCTGATGGAAAATAAGTTGTTTTCATATACACCTTGATTTTTCCTGAACGCAATTGCTTGCGAACCAGAATTTTCACTGGCCGAAGCAAAGAGTTCTTGAAGGAGCAAACCCAACACTTCGAAATTAAGGCCCCTGTTGGAGACTTCACCATTAATCTTTACTTCCCGGGTGGATACATAGATAAGATACTTCTTCGTACTGGTAAATGGCGGGTAACGCGATTACAGACCTAGTGGTCCTTAGCCTCTGCCCTGCAACTCCTACCCCTACCTCCGGCCTCCGGAGCCGGCTGGGGTATGAGTAAGCTGACCAACTCTGATGAAAAAATCCGTACATCATACCGCGACGAAGCGAAATTCGTCAGAGTTGGTCAGCTTAGGTATGAGCAACCTTAGAGAAGATCGGGTAACCAACCCCGGTGGGAACTTTGGTCATACGCCGACAGGGAAAGGGGGGGGGGGGTTGCATCTACAAACCTGAACGAGCGTCTGTTCTCCAGACTAGGAGCGGCCCACAGCAGCGTCTGTTCCTCATGTTAGGCTGATCATCGTCCGAGTGCTAGCGAGGGACTCTAAGCAAAACTGTGCACAAACAGCGTCTGTTCCGGTATCCAGCGGCTGAACATGAAATGCTCTCCCCGGAGCTTTATCCAAGATGGCAGCCTCATCACGGTGTGATAGGGAACCTTAGGCTAACCACCTACTGTTCCCGAAATTCAAAAACCGTTCTAGAAACCGAAAAAGAAAGATTTCAAACTGATTGCCAATGAGGCATGCCGCATGAAGCTTGAGATCCTAGGACTGAGCGAAGTCCGTTGGCCGAACTTTGGAGAACACAGATTGCCGCCGGGTCAAATTGTTCTCTACTCTGGTCTACGAGGTGAACACGCTCCTCGTCACCGTGAAGTTGGCTTCCTGCTCGGTGTGCACGCCTACACTGCACTAATGAAGTGGGAGCCTATTAATGAGAGAATAATCGTTGCCAGATTCAGAACACTTTCACAGTCAACTGAATGCTGTCGTGGATAAAATTCCGCAAAGTGATATCAAGATTTACATGGGCGACTTCAACGCGAAGGTGGGCTCCGATAACTCGGACTATGAGCACGTCATGGGACGTCATGGCCTCGGAGAAATGAGCGAAAACGGATTGCTGCTTGCAGAGTTTTGTGGCAACAATGACATGGTGATCGGGGGATCGCTCTTCCCCCATCGGCCAGTACATAAAGTGACATGGGTTTCCCGTGATGGCTTCACAAAGCCAATCAAATCGACCACGTTTGCATCAGCCGAAAATGGAAAAGGAGCCTCCTTGATGTGCGTAACAAGCGTAGCGCCGAAATAACGTCCGACCACCATCTCCTAATCGGCGAGATCCGGCTGCATATTACAAGGATTCATCTACAGGAGGAGAAGATCGGGCGTCGGTTTAACACACGTCGTCTGGAAGATGCTGCGGTAAGAAGGTCGTTCGTCGAGGAGCTGTAGAACCATAAGATCAATAGACCGCCATCAAGAACGCCTTCATCGCCACCGGCGAGAATAATCTGGGTGAGATACATACCCAGAGAAAACAGTGGATCACAGATGAAACCTGGAAGAAGCTAGAGGAACGAAGAGTCGCCAAAGCCGCGCTTGAGCGAGCTAAAACACGAGAAGCCAAAGCCGCAGCCCGTCAGCGCTATTCGGTTCTAGAAAAGGAAGTAGACGGGAAAAAAGAGCGTGGGCAGACTCCCTAGCCGACGAAGGTGAGAAAGCCGCAAACACTGGCGACATCCGTCTCCTCTACGATATCTCACGCCGCCTTAGTGGGACAAAGATTAATGCTACGATGCCCGTGAAAGACACGTCTGGACAGTTGTTAACCGACCACGCTGACCAGCTGAAACGCTGGTTCGAACACTTTGAAAACCTTTTTGAAGTGAGATGCTCAAAGCTGACCCCGTAGTATCTGCACAACTGTTGCATCAATTATTCTACAATATCTAGGACACCACGATTTTTCCGGCCAACTGGATGCAAGGCGTCTTAGTGAAGGTACCCAAAAAGAGTTACCTGACTGTATGCGATAATTGGCGGGGAATCATGTTACTGTGTATCGTTCTCAAAGTTCTCTGCAAAGTGATCCTGAACCGGATACAGGAGAAGATTGACGCAACTCACTGACGGCAGCAGGCAGGATTCTGTGTTGGACGATCCTGTGCGGACCATATTGTCAGGCTCCGTATCATCCTGGAGCAAGTCAATGAATTCCAAGAGTCTCTCTACTTAGAGAAAGCATTCGACCGTCTCAATCACGAAAATATGAGCCCTGAGACGTAATCTCAGGAGTCCCTGAGAAAATCATCGGTCTAATTGAAGCACAGTACGAGGCATTTTCGTGCAGAATATTGCACGATGGTGTCTTGTCTGACCCTATCCTCGTGGCTGGAGTTAGGTAAGGATGTATTCTATCACCGCTACTGTTCCTCATCGTAATCGACGAGATCCTGGTAGGAGCGATTGACCGTGAACCAAATCGTGGGTTGCTGTGGCAACCTATTACTATGGAGCATCTGAATGACTTCGAATTGGCTGATGACGTTGCTCTCCTAGCACAACGGCGCTCTGACATGCAGAGTAAGCTTGATGATCTTGCCGATCGCTCCTCAGCGGTAGGTCTCAAAATCAACGTCAACAAGACCAAATCGTTGGATATAAACACGGTTAACCGCTCCAGCTTTACGGTAGCTGGGCAAGCAGTGGAGAATGTCGAAAGCTTCCAATATCTTGGTAGCCAAATGGCGTCTGATGGAGGCACCAAGATTGACATAGGAGCACGGATCAAGAAGGCGAGGGCTGCTTTTGCGAGTTTAAGAACTATCTGGAAAAACAATCAGATTAGTCGACGCACCAAAACCCGAATATTCAGCTCGAACGTGAAATCTGTACTACTATATGCCAGTGAAACCTGGTGCGTATCGGTGGAGAACACGCACCGGCTGCAGGTTTTCATCAAAAGATGCCTGCGGTACATAATTCGTGCATGGTGGCCTCACAACTGGATCTCTAATGCTGAGCTCCATCGTCGATGTCATCAGAAGCCGATAGCAACAGAAATTCGGGAACGAAAGTGGAGGTGGGTCGGCCACACACTGCGCAGGGGCGAAAACGAAATCTGCAAGCAAGCGTTAGACTGGAACCCAGCAGGACATCGCTGCAGAGGCAGACCCAGAGGCTCATCGCGGCGCAGCCTCAACAAGGAAATAAAAGAAGTCGACGAAAGTTTGACCTGGCAGCAGGTCAAGGCGATGATGGCGGGCAATCGCCCAGGATGGCGATCTTTCACAACGGCCCTTTGCACTACCAGGGGTGCGCAGGAATAAAAGTAAGTAAGTGTGAATAGCGTGAAACGAAAGTGTCGAAAATTGTATTAACCCACATCCAATAATCCAACCAGAAAGTAATAACACAATTATTACAGAATGAAAGTTTCTTAGTAAGCGGTGTTATGAATTTGGTCTCGCCCGCCAGTAGTTAAAATAACAAAAAATTATAACAAGTAACAACGCGAGATATGGATTTCAAATCTTTCAGTTTTGTTTTTTTGTTATCGGGAAGCTGTGTTAAATGTATGTTTGGAAATTCCTAACAAATTTGATTTTTATCCGATAAATACTTCAGAATTGAATTTACTGTGTTGCAAAACTTTCGTGCTCAATCTTCAGAGACAGCCTACGGGCAGCTAGTTAGGGATCAACAATGAACAGACCGCATCACTTCCCACGCTAAATCAACCGACCGTTGCCGAAATGAGCGAGTTTCCGATGCGGTTCGTTTCTGATTAAATCGAATTTTAAATTCGGAGCAGCAATTATTTGTTATGCCGAAATGTTCGGGTTGGGTCTTTCAATAATGAATGAAACGGAAGCCTAGCTGGAAATGATGCTGGCGGCAATTAATTATGGCAGAATGGCACAAACTACTGGGCGTCTCCACTACAAGAGCGGCACAAAATACCACACGGCTGCGTTGGCCTGGAAGCAGTGAAGTACCTACTTTGATTTCGCAGAACTATTGTTCCTAAAATGACAAGCTTTAGGCAAAATTCTATTTGCCAGAGACACAGCCTACCACATCATAAAGCTTTTCCCCGACATTTTCACCACCGGCGAACCTCCCTTCAATTGGTAAACTGACCGGCTCAGTTGAACAACACATCAGCCAGCCAGCGGAATTGGAATATGTCGAAATCAATCGCACTAACAAAAGTTTGAGCTATGCTGGCATGCCCTAGCACGGATCAGATGGGGGGGGGGGGCGGTGTGAAAGTCATCAGACCGAGGATCAGAAGTTCCAACAAGTTCATTTGCTAACCGAGCAACATTCAACAGACGACAACGACACGTGAAACAGCTGGTACAGAGTGTACCGATCCGCAGCAGCCACAGGATGCTAAACGGACCGGACCGAACAGGCCCCACCCGGTGACGATATCCCGCAGCAAGAGCGCGGACCGACGGATGTTTCGGTATTGTACAACCAGCATTCAAACACTTGGCCCCGCGTCGTCAACGGAATGCGGTCGAACTTTGGCCCGCGCTGTACACAAACGGCATGTGTTTGGAGCGAAGTTTAGTACCTACACAGAGAGGTATCTCGAATAGTGTTGACAGTCAGCGACGAACGGATCTGCGGGATATATGATAGGAATTGAAGTTTGATATAAATTTATTATAACTTTTGCAGTGGATTAAAATAGGCATTTCGGATGCTCGCCAACATTTGGCGGGAGAAATTCAATTAAATGCGTTGAAGCTGCTGTGTGTCAATTTAGGCGCAGTGTTTCAGTTTAAGATTCTCATTAGTCGATTTGGTTTTAGGGGGAAAATTTTGGGAACAATTTGTGACATGTTTGTATATATTGACACTCTAATGGTTTCCAGTTTATGAATTACCTGGTGCAACTTCTGAAAGTGTCCTCTCTTGACAGCTGTTTCTTCGAATCATATTTGTTCGTATCTAGCAGCGGAAGAGAAAAGTGTAAGTTTATCATCGGCTTGGAATTGAAATTTCATTTGGACTGGTATCTCTGCGGAATGTGTATAATCGCATTTTGTAGAGGATTTGAGTGTTGGGGATTTTCGTTCGATGACGAGCATTGTTCGAGGGAAGCCCAGATTGCATTTCGCGTATGTTCTACAGAATTTTAGTTTCTCCGAATCGCCAGCCCATAACATTTTATTAGCAGCCGATTGATTTGTCCGTCAATTTTCCCTTTCCTTTCCTGCCGATACCTTTGTTTTCTATCTTCAGTTTTCGTAATCTCGTTCCCATACGCTTCTCAACATGTTCGACGCATTCTTTCTTCGGTACGATAATCTCGTCCCAAAAAAAAACTACAAGGGACAGCCCTATGGGGTTGCACGAACTGTAAACGTAGGACTACACTACTTAATGTAAAATATTTATTTTCTTAGTACATTTAGAGTAATAATAAATCAACCGATTATACTTATTTGAGAAAAAAGACAGAAAACCGTGACCGAACTAATATCTGGAACTAAATTTTTATAGCATAAGATCTTTTAGTTATATTTTGCTATTATTGTACCTTTCCTCAAGTACGCATACAAATGTAGCGAATGCAGTGGCTTCAATCATATATCGAAACTATAAATATACAAGAATCGTAAACAATTTTATATATGGACTTAGATTTTATATATGCAACGGCTTTTCGCAGTGTATTCATTCATAAATAGGCTTTCTAGTATGTACCTGTTAGCAGAATCAAAATAGGATAGGCTGAGGGAAATGAATCACGTTAAGTGGAAATGAATCAATGAATTGATCGAACGTAAATAATAAACTTTCGTTGTGCTTTCCATCGATCCGCGTAAATTTGCTGCTAAGAAAGTTTTCGTCTTTGCGCAAAGAAAGCACAGATCGCTATCATGCAGGTTACGCATGCAACCACTAACAAACAACAGGGATGTCACATTGAAATCGGTCAAAAATATCTTTTTGCCATCTGTAATAACTGAAACAGGAAAAAAAATCTGTGATATGTTTCCGAATCTGTGAAAAATCACAATACACCCAGGTTTTTTTACGCGTGGGATACGCGGTACGGTACGCGTAAAAAACCGCGTAAAAAAACGCGTTGATTGAAAAATCCGCGTAAAACCGCGTTAATTGGAAAATCCGCGTAAAAAACCGCGTTCATTGGAAAATCCGCGTAAAAACCGCGTCAATTCGAAAATCCGCGCAAAAAAAAACTCTCAGCAAAAGACTTAGAATATTTTTGGAAGTTTTTTTTGCGCAGATTTCGCAATTAACACGGTTTTTGCAAAAAATATTCTAAGTCCTTTTGAATGCAAAAGACTTAGAAGATTTTCGGAAAGATGGATGAGACGGGTCTGGACGACTCGCACCCCAACAATATGGGTATTTTTGGAATGGTCTTGAAGAGTAAGTTCCAGAAATTGATTTTTGACGCCATTTTGAAATCAAAGATGGCGACTTCCGGTTTTAGCGAAATTCGCTATAACCCAATCAATATGTATATTTTCGGAATGGCCTTGAAGAGTAGGTGCCAGAAATTGATTTTTGACGCCATTTTGCAATCCAAGATGGCGACTTCCTGTTTAGCGAAATTCGCTGTAACCCAATCAATATGGGTATTTTCGGAATGGTCTTGAAGAGTAGGTGCCAGAAATAAATAAATCTGCACCTTCCTCGCAAGGTTTTCCATGAAAATTGATTTTTTGCGCCATTTTCAAATCCCAAATGGTGGCTTCCGGTTTCGCGAGATTCTCTACAACTCAATCAACATGAGTATTTTCGGAATGGTGTTGTCGAGTAGCAAACAAACGTCGATGTTTGCCGTCATTTTAAAATTCTAGATGGCGACTTCCGGTTTACCGAAATTCTCGCATGAAACATTTAGGCTATCATCTAAATCACCTTCAAATATAAGATCTAATCATAAACCCGCAAAATGCAAAATATTTTTATGTGTTCATCCAAGAAAGTGCGGCGAGAATGGAAGAGAGAGAAGAAAGAGACATATGTGGTGTAAGTTGGGGGTTTGAATCTATTCAAATTAAACATATTGCTTAAATTTAAGTAAATTCAACTGTTTAATTAAAACTATTTGTGCTACAACTTCAACTTCCAAAAACACCAATATTAATTGGGTAATAGCGAATTTCGCGAAATCGGAAATCGCCATCTTGGATTTAAAAATTGCGTCAAAAATCAATTTTTGGAACCTGCTCGTTAAGATCATTCCAAAAACACTCATATTGACTGATCTATAGTGAATGTGGCTAACCCGGAAGTCGCCATCTTGGAATTCAAAATAGCGTCAAACATCGATATTTGTCTACTACTCGTCTAGACCATTCCGAAAATACCCATATTGATTGAGTTATAGCGAAGTTCGCTAAACTGGAAGTCGCCACCTTGGATTTCAAAATGGCGCCAAACATAAATTTCTGGTACCTACTCTTCAATACCATTCCGACAATACCCATATTGCATGAGTTATAGGGAATTTCCGCTAAACCGGATGTCGCCATCTTGGATTTCAAAATGGCGTCAAACATAAATTTATAGCACCTACTTGTCAGTACCATTCCGAAAATACCCATATTAATTGGGTTATAGCGAATTTCGCTAAACCGGAAGTCGCCATTTTTTATTTCAAAATGGCGTCAAAAATCCATTTCTAGTACCTACTCTTCAAGACCATTCTGAAAATACCCATATTGAGTGGGTTATAGCGAATTTCGCTAAACCGGAAGTCGCCATCTTTGATTTGAAAATGGCGTCAAAAATCAATTTCTGGCACCTACTCTTCAAGTCCATTCCGAAAACACCCATATTGATTGGGTTATAGCGAATTTCACTGAACCGGAAGTCGCCATCTTGGATTTCAAAATGACGCCAAAAATCAATTTCTGGCACCTACTCTTCAAGTCCATTCCGAAAATACCCATATTGATTGAGTTATAGCGAACTAGCTAATACCCATCGCGCGTTGCTGCGACTTTCATCGAAATAGGAGGAAAACACAATTTGTTCCGTAGCGCCATCTTGCGGGTATATAATCGCCAACCAATAGCTCACAAACACGCTCCATAACGAATTCTTACTGTGTATAATTTTTTATGGAAATCGGTTTAGCCGTTTGGGAGTCTATAAATCATATACATACAAACTTTGACTTTTATATATATATATATATATATATATATATATATATATATATATATATATATATATATATATATATATATATATATATATATATATATATATATATATATATATATATATATATATATATATATATATATATATATATATATATATATATATATATATATATATATATATATATATATATATATATATATATATATATAGATTTAGCAAAACCGGAAGTCGCCATCTTTGATTTCAAAATGGCGTCAAAAATCAATTTCTGGCACCTACTTTTCAAGACCATTCTGAAAATACCCATATTGTTGGGGTGCGGGCCATAAGGAATCTTCCAGACAGGTCTCTTCCATCTTTCCGAAAATCTTCTAAGTCTTTTGCATTCAAAATGATTTATTTTTTGCAAAAACCGTGTTAATGGCGAAATCCGCGCAAAATAAAAACTGCCATAATTCTTCTTAGTTCTTTGCATTTAAAAGGACTTTAATATTTTTGCAAAAACCGCGTTAATTGGAAAATCCGCGTGAAAAACCGCGTTAATTGGAAAATCCGGGCAAAAAAAACGCGTTAATTGGAAATCCGCGTAAAAAAATCCTCGTAAAAAAACCGCGCAAAAAAACAGCGTAAAAAACCTGGGTGTATTTCCAAAAATCTGTAAAATTTTCATTAAAATGCCAAAAATCTGCCTTCTGTGAAAAAGAATCTGTGATCAAAAATTGTCGAAAAATCTGTGGCATTACAGAAAAACCTGTGAATAGGGTAACCCTGCTAACAAATCAAATATACCTACCTACATTGAACCCAATCGCACAAAGCAAAATGAATCAACGCTGATGATGATGGGTAGAGCGAAAGAGACAACTTGTACCACGGCACTATGTTAACCGTGTTTGCAAATGGAGCTCGAATGTACAAACGATTTTGTGTACGAATAATTCTGTTCGGAATTGTACTAGATCGATGAGCTGGAAACGAGCACAACACAAAAGAAAGTTTAATGTTTGAACAGACAAGCTCAGTCGCGTGTTGGACGGAACTGGGTAGCGTACCTCCCCACCCAGTGTAACGGACTTCTCACTCAGCTACACTGGCTGTGAAAACACACAGCGCATTGGTCTGCTCCGCCTGCCGTCCAACAGGCAACTGAGCTTGTCCAGCCAAATTCGTTCTTTAAATAGTCGATGATGACGTTCTTCATGGAGGCGTAGCGCGCTACGTACACAAATATATCGTGCCGGACTTGGGAAGCGCTATCTTCTGTGTGTAAATGCGCGATATTTTGACTAGGTTGCACATTATTTAAATTTTTAATGCCATGAGATGGCTGAATTATATGCGTTTAAAATTGAACCACTTTTCGGTACATACCATTTTTGTAGAATTTGCAAAGTGTACCCCCATATCGAAAATAAAGACGTAGTCCTACGTCAAATGAAGCCATTCACAGACGCTAACATATACATAAACCGTCTAGAATGGACCGGTGAATTCTTTAAACAATGATTTTTCCATAGACAAGCGCCATCGTGGTGCGCCGCTCTTAGTATCTCAGAAACGGCCAGAGATGGGTACCATTCGGTTCGCAGGAATATGCCTCCTTGGCATGATTTTCACCAAATCCTTTCTGTGGCGTATTCTCAGATACATATAAACGTTGTTTGTTCAATAGTAGTTCCGTATGCTTTGAGTTTTATAGCTAAGTGGGAGGAAAAATGATCTTCGGCCCGCATAGTCGCCACAAGAACACCGTTAGAAATACCCGGGAAAAAGTTTCTCCTAGTATCAGGCGTAACGAATACACGACTCTATTTTGCGACTTGCATTTTGGAATTAGATCAGGAGGGGTATGCGGTGATATGTCATGTAGTCCTACTTCGATATAGTCATTTCCAATAATCACTGGAAGTATATGTTGGCTTGCAGAACCGTTCGCGATAGGGAACGCTTGGGCAGTAGTATTACGATCGACGGCGACGAGTTCGAGGTGGCTGACGAGTTCATCTATCTAGGCTCATTGGTGACTGCGGACATTAACACCAGCCGGGAGATCAGAAGGCGTATTATCTCTGGAAGTCGTGCTTACTATGGGCTCCACAAAACTTTGAGATCCAGGAAGCTTCACCACCGCACGAAATGCGCCATGTACAACACACTGATTAGACCGGTGGTTCTCTACGGGCACGAAACACGTGGACAATGCTCGAGGAGGATCTGCAAGCACTCGAAGTCTTCGAAAGAAGGGTGCTGAGAACGATCTTCGGTGGTGTGCAGGAGGATGGCGGGTGAAGGAGAAGGATGAACCACGAACTTGCGCGACTCTATGGTGAGCCAAGTATCCGGAAAGTAGCTCAAGCTGGAAGGGTACGGTGGGCGGGGCATGTTGTGAGGATGCCGGACAACAACCCCACCAAGTTGGTTTTCACCTCCAACCCGGCAGGTACAAGACAGAGAGAAGCGCAGCGTTGTCGGTGGCTGGACCAAGTGGAGCAGAACTTGGCGAGTATCGGGCACCTGTTGGAGGTTGGAGACAAGCAGCAACTGACCGAGTGACGTAGGGGAATATTGTGGAACAGATTAAATTATGATAATCAGTAAATATATATCTGCTCTTCCGTGTACTCGGGGGACTGAGTCTTCTTCTGACAGATCTTGAGGGTTCGGTGAATCATGCTATGGGAGCCGTGATATTTTCGTCCGGCGTCACGCAAACTCGTTCAGTCCTTGTTGATGAACAACTTTCTCAACGCTTTCTTCTTTTTCTTATTCTTCGTCTATGGGCCTTCCGCTCCGCGCTCAGGGTTGCCAGGATCCGGTAAACTGTACTCACGGGCACGTTTTCGTCTCAAAAGTGGTCTACCGTAAACTTTTTTCCACGATGACCACGATGCGTTTCGTAAAACCGTACAACACGCTCGCGAAGTGCTAGCTGTTTCGACGCCATCTTTGACAGAACTGACAGCACCCGAGCGAAAAGAATTATGCCACTCATTTCTAGGGAGTCCAGAGAGCAATTCTCTTAGAGAGAAAAAAAAATTACGCTCTTTACTTTAATTAGAACAAGGTATTGCAATCATTCTAATTTTTCATTGAACAACCTTTATTTTGTTTCATTAAACGATCCAGTTGGAAACTAACTCAGGGATGTGATGGTCATTTTCATAAATTCTACAAATATGATCATCACATCCCATAGTTGGTTTCCAACCGACATCTTCTTGCACCAGTTCTGTTATAAGTGCCTCTTCGTTGCATACTACCAAGGGTTCCCGAGCGATCTTAAGATAATAGTAAAAACTTCAAATATTTTTAAAATTTGCTCAAACTTTTTCGGAAAGTTATTTCCTCGCGTCATTTTATTATGTGCATCACTTACGGAATCAAATTTTTTCTGAACCAAAAAGATAAAACTTATCCGATTGTTCAAGATTCAACGGCTTGACCTTTCAATCCAATTAACCATGCCTTTACTCATCTGGAATCCTTTCTCATTTTCTCCCGAAAACCTCTACGAACAAGTTCGAGCAAAAAAATATTGTGTTACATCAGAAAGCAGGAAATTATGCTTCAACAACTTACCCAAATCCCCGGCGGCGCGAGGCGGTGGTTTTTCCTCGTTATTCTGTTATAAAAAGAGATGCAAAACTTTTACCTCGGCAGGGGTAAAAAATGCGGATCTCTGTTTCACTCCAATCAGCATCAGCAGAAATCTTGTAAATCCCCACCGCACAAACAGGAAGAAAAGCAAAGGGTCACGGAAACTTTCGGAAGGGTTCCCGGTCGTCCCGCAGCGCTAATCAAAGCAACATAAACAACAAGCGGAAAAAAGAGAACAAAATCCCCCATCGCTCATTTAACTCATTGGGGCGGCAGTTTTTTTTTTGTTCCTATCGTGAAATCAGGAGCCCTCCTCCGCTATGGAAAATTTCTCGGTCATCTTTCATATTCGAGGAAAAAGGATTAGGTTTCTCGGAGGGTTACCCCGCTCTTTTATGGAGTGTTAGAAGGATCAGCAAAAGCAGAACCATTAAGTGTTTTCTTGCTTGTTTCGAAGTTGAGCAAATTGTTTGCTACTTTATAAATTAAGACATAATGAAACTGTTGCTGGCAGAATTAGAGCCATGATTAGGGTTTATTTTATTTCTGCTTTGCTGAGATATTTCTTGTCGTGTACCTCTACACGTTGCACTAATTATTATTCTTCTTTCTTTTCTTTCAGGTAATCTCAACTCTGTTCAACCACGATACAAAAGACTCTTTGTGATTTGGCCAACAATGGTATGATTTAAAATATCGGCAAATTTTTGCAGAATCAGTTTATTGAAATTGGGTCTACGAAATAATGAAAACAAGGAACTGAAGCCGAAGCGAAGTCGAACTTTTTGTCCTCTGTGATGAATCCAACGCATCACCTATCAGATGGTTCCTTAGGTCCGGGTAATTTTATACGAGGTTGTCGAAAGCAATACTATTGTTTTTTGATCTTGTTATAAGTATTTACTAAAACTCACAAACAAATATATATAGATTTCTACACCGTCTTTATTTTATGAAGACACTGTATTCGGCTGATCAACATAATCTATTTTATTCGATTTTCACGCTGTTTTTAAACGGTATATAAGCTATTCATTTCGCGAGCTTTTAAATACGCGAAAAAGATGTACAACGATTCTTATACGATTTCATAGGTACGCGGTACATATCCCCCGCATAAAAAAGACTCTACTGTAAATTAAACGATAAATTATCCAATTGAGGTATCTCTATCAGCCTTAATAATGGTAGGCGTCTACCTTTAATTGCGAACAATGGTCTCTACTATAACCGGACGAAGCATATCGAGCGTTATTAAAATTTCAATTTGTATTAAAGCACTCTTGGATTATGGAAATATAACCAGAGATAATTCATTAAATACAATCAGTTCAACGAAGCACAATGCATTAACCTTTCATTGAGGTGAATTTGAGCCAGGAGGTTATTTTCTTTCGATTAAAGTTTGTAGCCAGGGTTTTGATTTTTTTACTGAATTATTTTAGGATGATTGTATACCTCAAATGTTTATCCAAAATTTTTCTAACTCCAAGTGACGGTAAACCACAGAACTCTGCGAATTATAATTATCTCACTGTGACCGGGGCACCACCGAATATAATATAATCAACTTTCGTCAATTAGGTTATAATATGATTCTCATTTGCACTCTCCTCGATGAGCGAGCGGATTTAACTTACGAGTTTCTACTACTAGTTCAGAATTTCAACATGAAAATTGCTAAAATATTCTTAAAGTCTTTTTTGAGACTACCGAAACTTTCTAAATCGCAATATTTTTCCTTATGGACAAAACACGGCTGAAAACAAGGTTCGATTTCAATGTGTCATAAGCAAACGTAACTTTTTCTGTCTTGAAATATCGGAACCAAAAGTTGTTTAGGTGTGTTCACAAGTATTGCTTCCAACTTAGGACTGAAGAGTGTCTGGTACTTTAGTCAACTGCCAGGTTCTGATGAGACAAAGTCTCCTCCATTACATTCGGGATTCGGCTGGGTGTCATTCTAAAATCTAAAATCAAACGTTGTCATGTTTTTGCGTCACCGTTTTGAACGTTAATGTTTCTGTATTTTTGTGGATGGATTTCCACCTTTTGACTACCAAACAATTCGGAATTCACTGAAATTATGCTCTATTGCTATTTAGTTTGTGTAAAATTGAAAAGATATCGGAAAACGTGAAAACTCCCATACATGAGTCAGTCTATTTCGCTTGGAGCCGTCAATAGATAGCATCTAGCGACTCAATCCAATATCACGAGATTATTAATAGAGGTGGCTCGTGTCGGTTTGAGTCAGTCGATGCTTGCATTCCAAACGAGCAACATCATGACTATATTGTTCGAATAATGTGCAATAAGTGGTACATGCTATGGCATTTCTGCAATCCGCACATAGTTAAACTATATACAACGCGCACCCGTTTCCTTGCTGTACGCAAAGCTCATCGTACGCTGTGCGAAAATACGATAGGTTCGAGTCGTGTACACACAATTATTAGCAATGTGGATAGGAAAAGTAGATTGATGAGGTGGGTTTGGATTGAGTTAAACACTTGCAGGATGCGACGTGTGTGTTCTGCTTGTGCGAACTGGGATAAATCAATTTATTTTATGTTTGTGTGTGCATTCGGTTGACGGTGTTTTTTTTATTTTTTTTATCGTAAGGTTTCAAAAGCTTCAAAATCCTGGCTTGGCCTATGTATTGGCACTTTCGTGCCCAACCACTAAAACACTCCTTATTTTTTCGTCCTTCTTTCTTCCACGGATCTACATCAAGGTATTACTTCATGCGGGAGCTAGTTGTGCCTTCGTCGTACCTCTTTCTTCTGCTCTATGTCGAAGCCTCACTTGGTCAATGATATGGCTCGAACTTTGATCTAACTTTCGGCTATTCTCTTGCTTCTTGTCTCCATCTAATCTGTCACCATTTAGCTCTCATCTCAGTGAACCGTTTTGATGCTGATTTCATAAGCCATTTAGCTCCTGTTTCCTGTGAACTCACCCTACTCCGACTCTCAGTTCCTCAACGGAGGAATTTCTCCCGGCACCGATATCTGCTTCGTTGAGCCGTTTAGCTCCCAGCTTTCTCGAGATCTACTTGTATATTATCCAGCGGTGAACTACCCTACTCCGACAAGGAGTTCCTTGGCAGCGGAAGTTCTCTCGGCGTCGATGTTTCGCGAGTCAATTAGCTCCCATTTTTGTCACGATATAGTCGGATGGTAGTCCACGACAGTTAATCTACCCTACTGTGGATTCCTCGGCGGTAGACTTCTCTCGATACCGATATTCGTGCCCCGGAGCCATTTAGCTCCCCACTTCACCCCATTCTACACGATCTAGTCCCCGATGGTGAACCTAGCCTACTCAACGGGTCGACCAGTAGGTACTGTGGTCTGTCCAGCGATTCCAGGTGGAGCGTAGCCTCTGATTCACTGGCGCCCCAACGACCCACTGCTAGTTCTTCGAGGCGATCTACTCGCCCTAGTAACAATTCAAGTTTTATAGCACACTACAAGTGCAATCTATGTTTTAAGAGAGACTTCAAGAGTGCCATAAAACCTAAATTGTTACTAGGGATAACCTCCGGTGGTAAATCTGCTCACGAGTTAGTAGGGTGTCGAGGTCGGTCCGGCGATTCCGGTGAAGCCTGACGTCCGCTTCACTGGCGCCCCGACGACCCGAACCCAGTGCTACGTCGCGTACTACTCAACTGGTCCCCGGCCCTGGACCTAGTCTACGTCGACGGAGAATTCCCCGGCAGCGGAATTTCTCCTGAATTCCGATTTGTGGTTTCACGGCGACTTTCTAGCCATTGGCGCTACTTTGTTGGTCCCTTCGCCACTTCCTCTGCAGCTCAGAGAGTATACTCGTAACCACTCTGTTGACAGCGTCCAAGATATGCTCGTCGTGTCACATATCTTTCACAAATTTGTTCACTGTCACATCAGGCATACCCTTTGAACTTCTTCGAATCTAGGGCATTCGTAGACAACGTGTTCCGGTGTCCCTTGCACGTTCACACACTTCGGGCAAAGGGGCAAAGAAGCGTGTCCAAACCGATTCAATTATTTCCGGAAGCATCCATGCCCGGACTAAAACTGCGTCAAATGGAAGTTCACTTCTCCATGTTTCCTATATATCCAAGCAGACACATTTGGGATGAGTCGGTAGGTTCATCTTTCTTTCTCCACGTTGTTCCACTCTTGCTGCCATTTAGCCAACGAGTCCGCTCGGACCAGTCTCTTTGCATTTCGTGTATATCTCCGCTGGTAGCATTCCTTGTCCTCAGCCAGAGCGATACAGATGGGAATTATCCCGGCAATTACGCATATCGAATCGGACGATATCATTCTGTGCGCACTCGCGACACGAACAGCCGTTAGGCGATACGTGCTTGTCAACTTCATCCGGTTCCGCTTTGTGTTCAGTGTAGCAGTCCAGGCCGGCACACCATACCTTAGTATTGAGGATGAGATGCGCGCCAGGAAACGTCTCATGCTGCATCTTGCCCCTCCGTTATTCGGCATGATCCTTGCCAATACGTTAGTTGCCACGCAGTCTTCTCACATACATAAGCGACATGGCTGTCTTAATTTAACGGATCGTCGACCATCACACCCAGGCAGTGTTGCTAAAAGAGTGAGAAGCCAACACATCCTCCTCGTTCGCCTGCGAGCGCGAGACTCACACTGTATGCTCCCTACTGCTGTACAGACGTTTTCGAAGAACTCTCAACTATGTGGCATGGCAATCAGCACGAGCGGCAATTATGTTTGATTCATGTGAGTTATCTGCCTTCGCTATAGGCTCGTGTTTCACTCGCACTCTTGTCCGCTCGCTGGATATCAGCTCTAACGGCGAGTGGGTTCCCATGATGGGACTCCTCGGCTGAGAGTTTTTACTGCATGCCACCCATTCCCGTGTGCTAAGCACTCTTTACAGCTCTGAAGATGTTTATTAGAACAGCACGTAAACACTCTTTTAGCAACTGGGAGCGCTCGTAAAGGAGCGAAGGGATCAGGTAGGCATTCTGATGAAATCCTAAAACAGCGCAAGCAAAAACTAACTAAACTAACAGTGCGCGCGTTCGCATTAAATTGTCATTGCATACATACGTTATCTGTCTATACAAATTTATGCCGGTCGTATTTAAAGAACAAATTAAATTTATTTCATATTTTTTTTTAAAAATATGTAATCAAATTATAAGTGGGGTGTCTTAAATAAAACTTGTCTTTTAAGGGGCGTCTACTATAAAGTGCTCAAACTGAAAGTAATTTTGTTATACGATTTTGATGGCAAGGTGACAATGGACCTCTCGTTAAGGTTTATGTATACATTCATTTGAATGAAAAAATTTCAGTCAGGTAAAGCCACACATACGAGCTTTCGAAGAGAAGACGTTGAACCCTTTCCATGTCGAGGAGTGCCGCGGCGGACATGAAAACTCTTGATACAATTGTCTGAAATAGGAAATTCAATAAAAAAAATTTAAAAGCTAGACTCGATGAATCAGGAATCAGAATATATTGGCTCAAATGGAACGTTCCCCGTACATAGTCCTGATTCCTGATTCCTGATACTCGATGAACCAAAAAAATGTAGAACAGTTGGAATTTCGGAAAATGGCATAAGATAAACCGAAAAATAAAATTCGTTCACTGACTACACATATTATGCATTCTCATAAAAACTGTTGTTTTCGTCAAGAACAATCAGTATTACCGAAAACAATGTTGTTCAGTCATGTTCAAACCTCAATTAGTACAAATTTATAAAACTTTTTCTATATATTTGTAGAAATGATCTAAATCCAAGATTATGTGTATGAATAAGAGAAGCAAGTGAATCACGATAGTAGGAATTAGTTCAGAGATATTTCGTTTCTTTAGTCATTTTGATTTTCATTTAAATTCAGCATCTTCAAAATTTTCAGAATTCCACCAAGACGCTCAAAGAGAAACTATTTTCATTTAAAGTTTGATTTTATTAATCACCTTAACTATTCTTTACAATTTGACTATTAATTCGATAATTTATCATCCCACATCCATGCTTTTCGTCAAATTTAAATATTGAATCATCCTTTATACTATTTAATTACCATTGAAAATAACTTTTTTATACTTAATTCGGCAAAACAACCCATTCGGGAAAATACCAGTCGGCAAAACAAACCTGGACCCTAGTTAATTCGTTATCTGGGAAAAGCCAGCGTGAGAAGTTGACGAACAAGTAAAAATTACTATTTCAATGCTAGTATTGCTTGTGGCACAAAAACTCGATTCGAACCGTATTACTTAATATTCTACTAATAAATTTATCTTATAGACTGGTTAGTTCGGCTGGTCTGTCTATGAGAGTACCATCTCTATAACTTCAAATACATGTGTTTTGGCAGTTCGCAGTTTTCAGTAGCAGCTTTATTACTCACACTTTTAAAGTGCAGCGTTCAGCTTAGTGGAAAGTGCGCAAAATCATTCACTGGAGATTTCTTCTAACATAGTCTGCTGGCTGTATCAATTTAGGACTGTGAACGAATGCTTTAGAGTATATAACGCACGCTGTTCTTTTCTTACAGCTGATAGATTTGCTCTGAGTCCGTCGTAATTTGGAGGACAGATAGCGTATGTTGGAATTGGTCACGAAATTTTCAACAAATTAAGTGCTTATGTTTAGAAATTCACTTTATGAAGGTAGTCGATCTCCTACATGCATATTCTTTAGAAGCCAATGTTTGTTAATGGATTTGAATTTTTGTAGTGAACCGCATTAAATGCGTTTATCCCGAAACCATGTATTTAATCCGAATATCAAGCACAGGTCTTGATCGGATTCAGTTAATGCAAAATGTACCAGGAATGGTCATAGATGTATACTACCCATGATTGCATATTTGTCCCGTTTTCTATGGGATTTCCTATCTTTATGGGACTGACTTGCGATCATAGGCAGTATAAGTCATAAAGAATTTTATAAATTTTGTGAAATGAAACAGACCGCGGATTTGAAGTTCAAAGATGATGTCGTGCAGGGGTCGACGCGAGCCGCCATTTTGAATTTTGGAATGATAAAAAAATCAACCAATTCAGAAATTATACACTGAAAATATAAATTCGTAAATGGAAAAAATGATCGTGCAATGCACGAGTTCATTCGTCATTTTCTGCAACGAAGTATTTTCGTGCATTGTAAATAGTAGATTTCGGTCATTTCATTCACAATTTTTTTTTTGTATTTTGCATATTAAGTGTACATTGTACGATATCGAAATTATTTTTCGTGAATGAAACGAAATGGTGTTATTTAAAAAAAGGTTTGTGTGTATTACTAACAATTTATTTTCGTTCATCTTAGAAAAGTTATCGTGTTCAATTATAAATAATTTATTTTTATTCGATCTTTTAAGATCGATATTTATTTGCATGCCAATTTTTTTTTAATTAAAGGGATCGATCTGGCAAAACGAATTTTATTTCAAACAGCTCACCACTAAAATTTTCAATTTTTTTTATGAAAATTGATTTCACTCTTGTAGCGACTATTTAATTCGACATTTTACGAAAATTATCTGCACAAAACAAATTCTTAGCGATTTATGCATATATTCTTTCAGTGACATAATGTGAATATGTGAATTATGTGCCTTCAAAGTATTTGACAATAAAAATTGGATGTTCCTGTCATTTCATTATTTCACAAAAAATCTCAAACTTCAATATAGGTATTTTTGCATTTTAATGCGACCGCATTTCATTTGGATGTGTTTATGACTTCATTGTACAACAAGTGAACCGATGAATCGAGAATTTCCCGCGCCATTTCCTTTTCCGCTATACCAGTGTCAGTGTCAACCTCAATCCAGACGATACATCAGCTTCCATCAACGTAAATGTCCGTCAACGCCATGTCATCGTTCCATCAAGTTAAGTTGAATGCGTCTCTCGTTCACTCTTTCCGTACGTCAAAGCATTCCGTGCTGTTGATGTTGTGTGTGAATACCTCCATTTAACTGCATATAACTAATTTTGACGTTCCCTGACGTGCTGTACCGGTGACGAAAGCCAGACGTATTGTGCAATTCGATCTTCAAACAGCTGCGTCTTGGACTTTGTACATAAAATATCCGAATAAATTCATTTGCAGCATTCTTGGTCTATCAACGATCAACGAAATGCGAGACGGAGCGAGAGCGCTGGCGACTTCAAGAGTGCGAGTGAATGCGAACCCTTTAAGGGTGCGTCTGGATACGAGTGGGTTAAAGAGCGCGAGTGGCTACGAGTGGGAGTACGGACGAGTGGGAACATGGGCGAGTGGGAGCTAAGGCGAGTGAGAGCATGGTCGAGTGGTAGCAGCAGTAGGAGTGAGCACCAGTATGTGGGTGTGAACGAAAGAGTGGGTTTCAATATGTGCAATTTGAGTGGCTTTTGGCCAACTGGAACTTGCAGAAATTCTACCCGGCTGGGGAGCGAACGAAAGAAAAGCATGTATGGAGAACACTCGGATACGAGTGTTGGGCGCAAAGAGAACACGCGAATGAGAAATATAAGAGTTATTTTTACGAGTTCAGCAACACTGCACCCAGGTGCTCCAGCGCATGCATCGATGGGATGGATTGTCCCTCGACGCTGATCTCGACACGCTGGATTTGTTTTACAATTGCTGACCAGCACTACCTCGATCTTGTGGTGAACCAGCTGCAACGTGGCGTTAGCCATCCCGGTTTCCACTATGCCTATTTTCTCTGCCGTCAACATCTCCACCTCCTCAAGATTCTCGCCCGTTATCGTCAGTAACACTCCGTTGTACATTATATTTCAGAGCGTTGGGCTGAGTATGGAGCCCTGGGGTACTCCTGCCGTGGCCCTAATCGACCTCTGGCCCATGTTCGTCTAGTAGACTAATACTCGGTTCTGAAAGTAACTTTTCAGAACCTTGCACAAATAGCCCGGGACCCGCAATCTGTGTTTTGCCTACCTCCAGCGCGACAAGGCCCCTCCAGTGAATAAACAAGCGGAGAAATGCTTCAAGTGTATGCGCTTTGGACATTTGGCAGAGGCTTGCAAAGGCCCGGATCGACCCAGGATTTCCTGGAAATGCGGGGAGCCAGGCTATCTTGCGAGAGACTGCACGCAGAGGCCGAAGTGCTTGCTTTGCACTCCAGCGGACGTAAACGACCATCAAACGGGTGGCTTTAAATGCCCTGCCTGCAAGAAGACGACTGCAGGCCAACAGTAATGGAGATAACCCAGATAAATTTGAATCACTGTGATACCGCACAGCAACTGTTGTGGCAGTCTACGACAGAAACGATGTGCGATGTCGCTTTGATTGCAGAGGCATGTCAAGTCCCCCCTTATCACGGTAGCTGGGTGGCGGATAGATCGGGAACGGCTGTGAGACAAGTTATGGGAAGATTCCCTAATCAAGAAGTTATAGAATACTCATAGAACGAAGGCTTCGTGATCGCTGAAATCAACGGCGTCTTCGTGTGCAGCTGTTACGCTCCTCCAAGATGGACAGTGGAGCAGTTTAGCCTAACGCTATAGCAGTTAACCGAGCAGTTGAATAGTCGGTGTAGTCATTGGTGGTGACTTCAACGTCTGGGCTGTGGAGTGGGGATAGTAGAGTAACCGACACAAGAGGTTGCATCCTGCAGGAAGCTCTAGCGAAGTTAGACGTACGATTGTGCAATGCAGGTTCCGCTAGGACATTTCGGAGAGACGAGAGGGAATCTATCATCGACGGCACACTCTGTAGCCCTTCACTGACGGCAAACATGGATTGGAGAGTACACGAGAAGTATACCCATAGTGACCATCAGGCGATTCGTTAACGTTTCGGTCAACAGAACCCTTTTTCAGCACGGATAAGCATGACTGGCGAGTGAAAGTGAAAGATGAAAACTTTCAATCTTGTTAGGATTGTGACATCACAATACCACGAAACCTGTGCCATGCAATTGACCACCTCCAGCTTACTGGTGGAAGGAGACGCTCAATTCGCTACGCACTGCTTGTCTCAGAGTCAGCAGGCGGGTTCACAGAGCAATATCGGAGCCAGATAGAGAAGAGCGCAAGGCTACAATTCGGGAAGCAAGGGCCACTTTAAAACGGGAGATCAGATTTAGAAAGTCAAATTGCCACAAGGAGCTGTGCCGATAAGTAGACGCCAATCCCTGGAGTGCATTGCATTCCGAGTCGTGATGGCAAAAATTGAGACGCCAGTCGAAATGTGCCCGGATAAGCTGAAGATAATTGTTGAAGGTTTCTTCCCAAAGCACTATCCAACTACCTGGTCACCGATACCGTACGGCGAAGAAGAAGAAGAAGAAGAAGAAGAAGCAAACACGGACGATCGGTAAGTGACTAGCGATAAGCTCACAGAAGCATCGAAGCGCCTGAAATCAAAGAAAGCCCCCGGTCCTGATAGAATACCAAACGTGGTGCTGAAAGCTTGCGATCCTGGCATATCCGGACATGTTCAGGATGGTGCTGCAGAAGTGTCTAGATGAAGGCAACTCCCCGAAATGTGGATGGCCCAGAAGCTGGTGTTGTTGCCGAAACCATGGATGCCATCTGGCTATCCGGCCTCGCATAGGCTCATATGCCTGCTGGATACACTCGGAAAACTTTTGGAAAGAATCAGCCTTCACAGGCTGACGAAATGCACGGAGGGTAAGCCCAAACTGTCCAAGATGCAGTTCGGATTTCGCAGAGGAGCATCCACTGTCGAGTGGATGCAATTCGGAAAGTGCTGAAAAGGCATCTAAACAGAAGCGAAGAAGGGATCGATACTGCGCTGTGGTCACGATATATGTGTGAAATGCATTTAACAGTGCCAGCTGGGAAGCCATCGCTGCAGCGCTGCACAGAATGAGGGTTCTGGACTATCTTTGCCAGATCCTGAAGAGCTACTTGCAGAACAGAGTGAGAGACAAACAAAGGGCGGAAGTCATTGCGAGTCATAGCGGGCGTTCCTCAGGGCTCCATTCTCGGTCCAACTCTTTGGAACGGGATGTACGATGGGGTCTTTGCACTGCGACTAGCCAGGAAAGTGAAAATCGTAGGTTTCGCGGACGACGTTTTACTAACGGTGATGGGTGAGACACTTTAAGAAGGGGAGGTGTCTGTGATGGAGACAATGGGCGCGGTCGAGAAATGGTTGAACGGGATCAAGCTGCAGATAGCTCACCACAAGACAGAGGTGTTGTTGCTCAACAACTGTAAAGCGGTTCAGTGGATGCAGATCGATGTGTGAGGGCACATGATTGCATCACTACGCCTGTGAAAAATCGGCGATGGCAACGAACGCAATAGCGAAAATAATACCAAACGTCGGCGGCCCGAGAAGCAGCACGAGACGTCGGCCATCTACTATCTGTCATCGATACTCCGATATGGGGTTCCTGCCTGAGGTGCTGCGCTGAAAACCAAGCGGAACCGTGAAAAGCTGAACAGGACATTCTGGGTAATGTCCGTACGAGTCGCGAGTGCTTACAGATTAATATCGTCGGAGGCAGTATGCGTTTTCGCCGGGATGATTCCCATTTGCATCACACTGGCGGAGGACGTGGAATGCTACCAGCTGAGTAATGCACGTAACGCAAGGGGACAGGCAGCAGAAGTGGGATGCGGGGAAAGGAAGGTGGACCCACCGACTCATCCCATATGTGTCGGCTTGGGTGCATAGGAAGCATGGAGAGGTGAACTTCCATTTAACGCAGTTTTTGTCCAGGCACGAATGCTTCCGGAAGTACCTGCATCGGTTCGGACATACTTCGTCACACTTTTGCCTGGAGTGTATGGACGTGCAAGAGAATCCGTGCTATGTGAATGCCCTAGGTTCGAAGAAGTATCATTGGAAAGATGTGCCACGACGAGCGTACCTGGGACGCTGTCAATAGAGTGGTTACGAGTATACTCTTCGAGCTGCAGAGGAAGTGGCGAAGGGACCAACAAAGTATCGCCATTGGTTAGAAAGCCACCGTGAAACCACAAATCGGGATTCGAGAAATTTTGACGCCGGAAACTTTCCGACGGTGTAGACTAGGTCCATCGCCGGGGACCAGTTGAGTAGTACGTGACGTAGCACTGGGTTCGGGTCGTCGGGGCACCAATAAACCGGATGTTAAGGTTCACCGGGATCGCCGGATCGACCTCGACTCGTGAGTAGGCTAGATCCAACGCAGGGGATTAGACCGAGTAGACCGCGTCGATAAGCTAGGAGCGGGTCGCTGGGGCGCCAGTGAACCGGAAGCTATGCTCCACTCGGAATCGCTGGATGGACCTCAGCACCTACTGGCTGGTCCGTTGAGTAGGCTAGATGCACCGCCGGGAACTAGATCGAGTAGATCGGGACGAAGCGGGGAGCTAAATGGCTCACGGAAATGAACATCGGTATCGGGAGAAATCTGCCGCTCGGCTTCGAGAGAGCCTCTCTCGCCCGGGAATTCTCCGTCGGAGTAGGCTAGATCCATCGTAGGGGACTAGACCGTGTAATTCGCAAACAAGTAAGAGTGGGAGCTGAATGGCTCATAGGGGAAGCTTGTGCATTAAGGAGCCCAAGGGCTCAAGAAATTGTGGTGCTGAAAATAAAGAACAATCGGTACCGGGAGAACTTCCTTCGCCGGGGAACTCTCCATCGGCGTAAGCTACATTGACCGTCGGAGACCGCCAGTCTCAGGTCGTCAGGGCACCAGCGAACTGGACGCCCTGTTCCACTGGAATCGCCGAACTGACCTTGTTACGGTGATTCCCAGCAGCCCCTCGAGTGCCCCTCGGCCACGTGAATGAGCGGCGCGGTAACTGTTTCTCTACCACGAGCTCTTGGACGGAGAAATAGATGAGATAAGTCAAAAGTAGGGTTGACGTTTATGGACATGCGTTTCGGAGTATTTTGAAGTTTATAACATGCGCTTCGGAGTATTTTGAAGTTTATTGTTGGTTAGCTGTAAAAGAGGTAGTGATGACCGACATGCGCAACGTCTACTCTGGCGTGAGGATCCAACGCAGATGCCCCGCAAATATTTGATGGATGTAGCCACGTTTGGGGTAACGTTCTCACCGTGTTCAGCGCAATTCGTAAAAAATCGAAACGCCGAAGAACACATACAGGAGTATCCAGATGCGGCCGATGCCTTAATTCTAAAGCACTATGTCGACGATTATTTGGACAGTGCGGATAGTGTCGACGAAGCGGTGAAGATAGCACTTGAAATCAGACACGTCCATTCTCTCGGTGGTTTCCATTTACGGAACTGATTGTCAAACTCAAAGGAGGTTCTTGCACAGGTCGGGGAGAACAACACAGCAAACCAGAAGTGTTGTCTTTTTGACAAGAACCAATGCTTGGGATGTTTTGGAGGCCAGAAGAAGACGTGTTCACATTTTCACCAACACAAGCACTTGAAGCGGACCATCCCACAATACGACAAGCACTACAGGTCGTGATGAGTCCGTTTGACCCTGCTGGATTACTAACGGTAAGATCCTGATCCAGGAGTTGTGGAGAGCCAAAATCGATTGGGATCAGCCGATCCTGATGAAGCTGAAGGAAAAATGGACGAGGTGGAGCGATTTGTTTCAGTACCTAGATCAACTTCATATTCCTCGCTGTTATTTTCCCCATCGTACGCTGAAGAATCTAGTGACACTACAACTAAAGATTTTTGTGGATGCCAGTGAGGAAGCGTACGCGTGCGTAGCGTATTTACGGACAGAGCTCCCGGACGGTGTGGAAATAGTACTTATTAGTGGTGAACCGAAAGTAGCCCCTCTGAAGGCACTATCCATTCCAAGGTTGGAGCTAATGGCGGCGGTAATCGGAGTTCGTCTACGGAAAACAATTCTTAACAGACATTCGCTGAAAATCGACAGGGTCGTCATGTGGACTGATTCTAAGACTGTGCTTGCGTGGATTAACTCGGACCATCGAAGATATCGACAATTCGTCGCATGTCGCGTCGGAGAGATTATGTCTAAATCGGAAGTGGAGGATTGGCGATGGGTGTCGAGTAAGGAGAATCCTGCGGATTTAGCAACCAAGTAGGGGAGAGGTCCTTCCATATCGCCCAGCAGTCAATGGTTCAGAAGTCAACAGTTTCTACGTCAGCCGGAGAACCAATGACCCGGCGGGGTTGCGCCAACGGATGTAACAACAGACGAAGAATTACGGACATAGTGAAGTGAACAAGAATTCTGTATTCGATTGGGAGCGGTTTTCCAACTGGAAACGTTTTCAACGTACAGTGGCATATGTTCTTCGGTATCGACCGGTTCTACGGCAGAAGGTGAAAAAGGAAACAGAGCCGCATGGTCCGTTCACGCAACAAGAGTTAGCACTTTCGGAGACAATCATCTTCCGAAGCGTCCAAAGAGAGGAGTATCCCGACGAAGCAGCTATTCTCACTAGTGTTCGTAATATGCGGAAATTAAGACACCAGGAGCTTAAACTAGAGCTTACCAGTAAGATCAGAAAACTGTCGCCGTTCATGGACGAGTTTGGAGTAATACGTGCTGAGACGCGGATTTCTGAGGCTACGTTCGCTGCCCATGATACCAGATTCCCAATCATTTTGCCAAAGGACCATAAAGTCACCCGGCTGGTGATTAAGTGCTATTATCAGAGATTTCTTCATGCCAACAACGAAACGATCGTCAACGAGATTAGGCAGCGCTTCCATGTGTCCACTTGGCGTACGGTGGTTCGCAAAATATCCAGAGGATGGCTCCTGTGTAAACTTAAAAGAGCTGCTTCTGTAGTTCCCCGAATGGCTCCCTTGCCGGCGGCAAGATTGAAGGCGTTTGAGCGATCGTTCTCCTACGTAGGAATCGACTATTTTGGACCAATCGCCATCCGAGTCAATCGCAGCAACGTGAAGAAATGGGTCGCTTCGTTCACGTGCCTCACAACGCGTGCAGTTCATCTCTGTCCACACGCTGACGACCGAGTCCTGCAAGCAAGCAATTCGACGGTTCATTGGACGTAGAGGTGCCCCCGTGGAGATACATAGCGATCGTGGGACGAACTTCGTGTGGACGAACAACGAGTTGCGCAGGGAGATGCAGGGCATTGATGGCTCACCGAAACTTTCACAAACACTAATACCCGTTGGGTGTTCAATCCTCCTGCTGCGCCACACATGGGAGGAGCATGGGAGCGATTGGTGAGGTCCGTTAAAATGGCTCTTTCAGCAATGTATACGTCCAAAATTCCGAACGAGGAAACGCTAGCGACGCTCGTA
Organism: Topomyia yanbarensis; assembly: GCF_030247195.1. Classification (NCBI taxonomy): domain Eukaryota; kingdom Metazoa; phylum Arthropoda; class Insecta; order Diptera; family Culicidae; genus Topomyia; species Topomyia yanbarensis. The sequence goes on along the minus strand of NC_080672.1, from coordinate 96,225,794 downwards.
GTGGAAGCAGAAAGCATTGTCAATTCACGGCCGCTAACATTCATTCCTTTAGAGACGGAACAGCAAGAGGCCTTGACACCGAATCATTTCCTGCTGATAAGTTCGAGCGAAGTGATCCAAATCCCGAGAATACCGGCGAACCCGAAGTTGGCATGCAGAGGGGATTGGCAGCTCCGTCAAACCATGCTAGATCAATTCTGGCGGAGATGAGTGCGAGAGTATCTACCGACAATCGCTCGTCGAACAAAATGGTTTGAAGAAACGAGGTCGATCGGTGTAGGAGACTTAGTGATAGTCGTCGATGAAAAAAACGCGCAACGGATGGACTCGGGGCCGAGTAGTCGACGTTAGAGAAGGGCGTGACGAGTACGTGAGGCGACGGTGCAAACATCTGGCGGAATTATGCGTCGGCCGGTGGCTAAGTTGGCGCTCCAACAGACCTCGACATCTGGTTGGTTGGCTCGGTTTCGGGAGAACTTCTCGCGCCGGGGAATTCTCTGTCGGAGTAGGCTAGGGCCACTGTCGGGGACTAGACCGAGAAGTTCGCGTACAAGTCGGGAGCTTAACGAGTAAGTGGTGCCGAATGGTACGAGAAGGGAGTTGCGGTGCTGAATCGCACAAAGGAACCGAGTCGTGGTGCTGAATGGCACAAGGGAAGTTTAGGGCTTGGCAAATTAGACAATCTGAAGTTTGTCGCTCAGATTGTCGTCGTAGAGAGAGAGCACTAAGTCTCGACTCACAGCTAGCTTTACGACTGCCATGCAGAAACTGCCAGCTTGTATGGATGGTCTGGTGATGTGTCGAGGAGTGGTGTTGTAACCCTACTGAAGAAACCAACTCTAAGTAGTTAGATTAGAATGGTTGACACGCACATAGAAAACCACTCCCCAAAGTAATGCCATATGGAAGTTCCGGGGAAGAATCAGGTTATGGGCATGGTTTTATCGGGTCGAGTGGCAGCCCAAACCCGTTCTCTGAGACGTTGGGTTATGTACAAATTTTTCTGTTTACTCAGGGCTTTTTGGAAAGTTTTTTTTCTGCTCTCTAAAACACACACAGACATTTGCCGAACTCGACGAACTGAGTCGAATAGTGTAAGAGACTCAGCCGTTTCGCCCACTTACTCTAGGGCTGGGTGTCGAGGTGTTTCTGGTCGCAGAGATCCTACGTCTTTTTGCTAGGGTTTAGTAGAGGCTCTTGGATATCGTTTCGGACTAGATTCTTCTCAAGGCATGGAGTCTTTCGTGAAAGGCTTGTTACCCTGTGTGGCTTCCTCCTGCTAGTGGAGTTCAGCTTATACCCCTTTAATCGTTTACATGTTTCAACATCTAGTCAGTTTTTGGTAGTGAACAGAACAGATCACCTTGTATTTTCAATCCAAGAACGTCGACATATCTGTTTGGCGTTTTGGGATTACTATCATTGCAGATCTATTGTTGTTAAGACTTTTTGGGTGGTATACAACGGGGAAAGCAGATCGAAATGGCGAGTTAAACGAAATCAGATAAAATGTGTTGGGTGGTAGCACGCTTTAGAGGCAGGGTACGATCACTGTCACCAATGCGATAATCACGGAACCCAGCGCCCAGCGATAGCAGAAGGGCTTGTGCATTGGGTCGGAGTCCCAAGGGTTGTAGGTTCGATTCTTGTCTCTGGGGTGATTTTTACCACATAATTGTTTTCGTTTAACTCACCATTTCCATCTGTTTCCCCCGTTGGATACCACCAAAAAATCCTAAATAAGGTATTGGCAATTGCATTTAAACCCAAAAAAATGAATCATTTGTTATTGTTCTTACCACGAGTACTTTTTCGCACGAAATTGCGTTCATCATATTTATAAACTCACTTACGATACGAATAACGTGCAAGAATCGACTGAAAGTGATTTAATCAATCAAGTACATAGACACTTCTGCTGTTGAATGAAACAGAAAACATGTTCAATGCAAATGTGCATTTGTAAAACACGCCTATCATACCACGGGATGCATGTTTCGCTCAATATAAATGGTGTTCAAATGGTGGCAAAGTGGAAAAAAGGGCCCTAGTGTCAACAGGTGATTGACAAGGTTGTTATCGAGTGAGTAATGTTCAGTGGTTCCATGTTCGAGTGGTTTGAAATACCTATAGAATTATGCTGTGGTTCTATAGTACTAGCTGTTGTGACTGGTGTTCAGCAGCGGAACAGAGAGTAATAAATGTCCATTTCATTGGGTGACAATTTTAGTTCGATACAGCGGTGGAAGCTGGAGGTGCGAGATGTGCAGATACCTAAATAAGTAATTTTAAGATTTCTAATGAATTGGGAGTTGATCGTAGATAAACCTATTATCTACATTGGTATATTTTTCCTTTTTCGATTTGGTTGGCTTTGCGGAAAGAATTGAATGTGAGTTATACATAACCTATATTACTGAGAAAATCTAGACTGTTTGTATTATTTCATATTGGAAGTTTCATTTATAACTGATGATTGAGGCTCTCCTGCAACACAAAATCTAAAAATAAAAGGCTTTTATTTGAATGTCCTACCCATGATCACACATTTGTCCCGTTTTCTATGGGACTTCCTATCTTCATGGGACTGGTTTGCGATCATGGGAGGTGTAGCAGTCCCAACAAGTCTCCATCAATATCCATTTCCTTCGTATCCCACTCGCCTCAATTCCACCTATTTCAATATCGACATAACTTCACGAGATTTTCTATCCAATAAAGAAACAAAAACACCATACCGGGTCTGCCGGATAGAGCCAACCCGTGGCAGACGTAGACGAGCTTTTTTTCTAAACTATGCAATAATCCTGCATTGTTGAGCGCAAACTTTTCCAATAACCAAGAAAAGAGTGAACTTTTCCGGCTTTGTCCGTGCATATGAACGCAGCGTAATGCGCTTCCTCGTGTTTGCTAACAACGCACATTAGGTTGAATTTCATTTGCCGCTTCTCTCCGAAGCCAGGTCTGGACGGTGTGCGACGTGCTTCCTCCACTTTTCCAGTAGTACACGCGAAAAGCTGGAAAGCTAGCGCTATGCGAAGCAGCAGCGATGGTTCAATTACTGGTACAGTTTCGCGAGGGTGTAATTTGCTTCCCGGGGCAACAGGAACACTGTGGAAAATCATACTACACTTAAAAGGCGTTTTCTTTTAAATTGAATTTAAATAAGGAATCACAATAATAAGTTGCCAATATCTTTTTCAACAAGTTGAATGGAAAGATATTGCAAAGTTGCATTTCCTGACGTAACGAATAGCTGCTGGAAAAGGCAAAAACTCTCAACACACTTTATTGTTATCAAACTTGAAACGAACCTTTCGCCGAGAACACTCCAAGCTGTATTTCCCCTTGTGCAGCAAAAAATAAAACACCTCTGGCGCTTGCCGCAAAACTGTTCCAAACCGATTTGTTTAAACTTTCCCTACAACTTTGTTGATTGGCGTGAAACTTTCACCTGCAACAACGTATCTAGTTACTTTTTTTTCTTCTACAGACCGGTTGGATTTACTCCAACCGCCGCCGAATCGCTAGTGTGTTCGCCAGGGTAAATGTTCTCGACACCGGCGAAGTTAGCCCCATTGAGCGTAATTGAGTTTTGAGGTAAGCTTCGGCAAAAGCTAGATTGGAAAAAGAACACCAAAAGCTGTTAACAATTCCGCACCGGTTGTTCGTTCACACTCCTACATAGCCGAACATCATCGAATCGGCCATCAATTTTACCGTCCATTTGGATAACCGTTCCGTTACGTCCAGTTCGGGTTACCACAGTTTTATTGATCCATTATTTTAACAGCACACACTAGCAGCAGTTAATATTCGCAACACACGTAAGCTGCATCCATTAGAGGGGGTGGTGGGAAGTTGAGTGATAAAAATGGCATTTCTATGTTCCATTACCCTCGGCGAGGACTCATCCTGTGCACAGCAGCAACGCTGCAATAAACGAAACGAACAGATTTAGCGAGACTTTTGTTTAGATAAGCGATTGACAAGTTAATTGAAATTCAGTGTCTATTTAACATCAAAACAATACTAGCGGATTGAGGGTTTAAAGCTATTGAAGGTAAACTAGAGGATGCCCCGGAATTATATTATTCCAGTTGACAACGATAGTACGACGAATGATTTGGAATTTGGGGCTGGAAATAAACTAGAGTTTTGGACTTACTAGTTTAGTATTGGCAGGTGCATTTAGAGTTTGCGATTCAGAGGGAACTTGGGATTGGTATATTCAGGACATGACTCGCATAATTTACATACATATACGCATGGTTTTAATCCGTCCTATAGGTTCATGCGATTGATTGCAAACATCATCAAGCATTTTTCGTCCATCAGTTTTAAAGAAATTCTGACAGACAATTGCTTTAAGATAGTTATTGCATCACATAAATATTTTTTTTTGTTTTAACGTTAGTGCCAATACCTTATCCAAGACTTTTTGGTGTTATCCAACGTGGAACACAGATCGAAAATGGTGAGTTAAGCGAAAGCAATTCGGTGAAAAAAATCCCCCCATTGGCAGACTTTGAACCTGCAACCCTTGGGACTTCGACCCAATGCACAAACTCTTTTGCTATCCCTGGGATATGATGACGTCCCAGAAAGAGCACAAGATTAACGTATTGGCGACAGTGATCGTACTCTGTCTCTAAAGCGAGGTCACACACATTTGATCTATTTAATTTCCCCGCTAGATACCAAGGCCTGGCTTGTCGTCTGGTGTCTAATTTTAGCTCATTGGTATTTGGCGGGGAAATTAGCTAGAAGTAACTAGAAGATCCGTTCCGTATCTGGTTTCGTCGCACTAGGATTTACTACTTGGTGTGGAACCAAGCAGGAAGTGCGCCTTCAATACGACTATATAGCTGGAAAGGAGGACTGCTGGTACAGCTGATGGAACAAAATAATGGAGGCATATACCCACGAAGGCGGTATCAGCGTTACAATTTGGCGAATACCGTGGAGATCGGTTCAAAAACATTCTTTATTCAGGAATCCTTGCTATCTGTGTTATGCTTTCCTATCAGACTCTACTTTTTACTGTTTTAATGTGGATGATTGCCGTAAGTTTAGCAAATACTTACGGCCATTTTTTTTGAAATATGAATAGAAGGGGTAAGTGGGCAAATTCGGACCGCTGGCCAGTTCGGACCCTCAGCTGTTTCGCGGCTATGGTGACGGGGTTTGTCGGTTATCAGTTTTCGTGTGTGTGCGCTAAGGCGCGTGCTGCTTCAGAGCGTTGCTTTTCAAATTTTTAATTTATTTTTGAAACGGTAGCAAGCCTGGACCTTGAGAGCTAGAGGATTGCGAAATTAACAGATCGTACTGTTTACGCCGGGCCGCATTAATATTTGCGACATATTACACATAATATGCTTCAAATAATAATGTTGACAAGAAAAACACTAAAGAAATACTATAATGTTTTCCAGGATGCTTTTCAATACTGGCTGTGTTGGGTGTAAAATAAAATAGAATTGCGAAATTGGAAAGGAAATAGATCAAATGGGTGGCAGCTACGGTTCTGTGTGATCTCGCTTTAGAGGCAGGGTACCGATCACTGTCGCCAATGCGAACATCATGTGCTCTTTCTGGGACGTCATCATATCCCAGGGATAGCATAAGGGTTTGCGAATTGGGCCGGAGTCCCAAGGGCTGCAGGTTCGAATCCTGCTTCTGGGCTGATTTTTTTCACATAATTGTTTTTGCTTTACTCACCATTTTCGATCTATTTTCCCCGTTGGTACCACCAAAAAGTCTATTGCATTACATCATGATAGTGGTGCATCGCGGAGATCGTGAGGGCCTATGGGTTTTTTCGTCGTTTTCATATTTCGCGCCAGTCCAAAGTAACGATTAACAACTAGAGAAATATAGAAATAGAAATATATTAGTGTTAGTGTTGTAATAATTGTAGTTTTTAGTACTAGTGTACAATCGATATGTGCTAGTCGTTTGTATATCTGTATATGTATTCGTCTGATTATTTGTGATAGCTGGGTCAGGGAATGGATGCAGAATTGGCGTATATGATAAAATAGTGGGTTTTTATTGTCTCAATTGCAATTTGTTCCTTCCTAGGATTCTTTGGTCATTTAACTTCCGGTGCTTAATTCGAGCATTCGATTCGATTCATTCGGGAAGATCAGATTGGACAAATTAAGGAAGGATTAATTCACCGACGCACGCGAATCATCCATTTCCGGGCAGTATAGTATGACAAAATCCTAATGTAATGCAATTGTCTTTAATAGTAAATAAATATAATTTACTGGAATTTAGAAGAGTTCAAGTAGTTTGACTGCATGTTAGACTTGTTCTTTTCTTCTACTTCATTAGACTACTTTTGTTGTACTTCTATTAATTTGCTTTTCCACTACTCATGTATACCAAAAATAATATCTTTCGCTTTATATGCTTCTACTTAAACTCTTTGCATCTTTTTATATTAATTGTGCTTGTTATTGTACATTGTTTTACTATATCTTAACCCTCAAAAAGGCAAGCTAAAATTGTGAGTTCAAGAAGCATCGTTCGTAAGACGCAATGAAATCAAAAGTCTCTTTTTTATCGTTTTATCAGGTAGAGAATCGAAAGCCCGAGATAGCTTGATCATTTGTATTTCAAATTACAAGTTCATTGAAACTAGAAAACTGTAACTAGACGGACCTCTGAAACTTCTTGCCTTTTTGAGGGTTAAATTAGATTCATACTAACACTCACTAACACAATCAATTGCATATTCTCTCATATACACTCACTAATCTCTCTCATTCCAAACGTACAAACGCTTGTGGCATACGCGATAACACAAACTTGGCCACATACCTTCGATCGTGATCTCTCCAACTTTAAAACACCCTGGTAATAAAATGAACGGTTTAGCACTTCTAGAATAACAAACACTGGCTATCTCAAGCATTAACCCACCGTTCTCGTGATCATGATTCGGTCACGTCCGGAAGTCTCTGCCCTCGATCCTAGCAGCCTAGATTCATGCCTTCAGTTGGACCAATCAAAAAAGTTACGCTCATATCCACAAGACAACATGGCGACATGATCAGTAACTATGGTGATATAGGAGAACTCTCTTCAATTGATCCACGCGAAGTTATATACCCGCTAGCAGACGCGAAAAACACGTTATCATACAAACGCTTGAGCCTCGTACACGTACAACTAGGCCTGCGATCTCGTAAACATGAAAACACCCCGGTGATTTAGTGAGCATTTTAGCACTTAAAAATTCAAAATCGCGATATAAACCGCGGACCTACAAACACATGTGTTCGCGTGATCATGAATCGATCACGTCCGAAGTCCCTACCCTCGGCCCTAGTAGCATAGGTCTATGCCTTGAGCGCCATATTTTTGTCTGGTATTTTTCATGTCAAACTATATTTTTCGATATCTTACCATTAATATAGAAAGTTAAAAGATTTTTGCTTGTCTTCGATTACTATTTGAGTTTTAAAAAATGTATTGATGTGGATAGTTCTTGTGATGCTTTTTGGACAAGTATCTCAAAACGGCGCTTGGTCCTCTTTGGCTTAATACAGGCCATATGTTAAGTGAACTGTTTGGATTTAGTGTCTAACTGGCGCAAATTTTGGGTTCGTTTAGATATATCGTCTACCTGGCAGGAAGTTGGTGTCAGTTACTGACGAGTGGAACACGAAACATTCAAATCCCACTGTTGCTGCCTTTTATTAGTTTATTTGAATTGCCACCGCTTAACCGAACTGTGGCACGTTATACACTTTCAATTCGCACAGTTTTGTAATTAGCAAATTTAGAAATTAATATCTAAGCAAAGCCACGATTGCCTACTGATTTTCAGCGAAATATTTTCCTAGTCTTACCTAGCAAACTTCGTTTTATTGAGATCCTTGAGCACTGTTAAAATCTCGGCAAAATTTTCAAAAAACTGAAAATCGCTTTTTCGAACATTTAGACTAGCCTTACTCGAAATAACAGTTATTATTGCTTACACACGTGTTTATTATGTGCCTAAATGTATGTTGAGGGGAGTGTCTGGCGCTGTGGGTAAATAAATAGACTTCTTTTTTATTCGCTTAATTGTTAGTAAGCCGTGTTTTTCAAATTGGTTGTTCGCCATAACTCAAAAACTAATCAACGAATTGACTTGATTTTTTTTATGAGAATTCACAATATGTGTAGCCTGTCGATGAACCACAGAAAACTGAATAAATTTTTTTCTCCCTACTATTTTGAAGAAAAATAGGCGAATTTTACAGTAAAATATGAGATTTTTTGGTTTTCATGAAGCCATTCTGTGAAACTCGAACTTTTTTCCATTTTTTTATTCATCGAGTAACTACAAGTCTAAGCTTTACAATTCTTATTGAATTGCATGTGTCAGACAATTTTATCAAGAGTTGTCGTGTTCGCCGCGGCGCTCCTTGGCGTGGAAATGGTTGGACGTCTACTCTTGGAACGCTCGTATGTGTGGCTTTGCGTTTTTCTTCTTAGAAAGGATATATGGCAGCGTTGGAGAATAAATAAATATTTTTAAGTTCGCTTTTAAGGAAGTAAGCCATGTAAATCTCCATGTGCATCTTAAAATTGATTTTGTTACTTAGAGTAAATAGCGCCAGATCGTTTAGGTAGACGATTCATTTTTTGTCGTCCATATACTCACCGTCACTATTGGCAACGTGTACCCAGTTACGCAAGATGTAGCTTTCTGCATCGTCCTATCCTTCGAACGATTTCGATACGACATTTCTGGTATGATGAAACTGGATTACAGGGTGTCCCAAATCAAATTGCATCACGAAAAAAAAAAACGCTGTGGAAAATTACCTAGTGGACCGATCCTGTTCAAACATTCAGATTAAAAAAGGGTCGCCGAGAGCAGGGGTGATACGGGGTATTTCCCCCTGGGTCTGCAGTTCTGAATTTTGACGGGCCTGGCGTTCCGAATTTTGACAAATATTTTTTCGACAAAAATTTATTTGAGAATGCAATAAAAAATTAAAAAAAAACCTGTTTATAACGTAACTAGAATAGCGAAAATTTATTTATTTATTTAATATCTTTCGTTTATTTAACCCTTTCATGCCCAACTTTTTTCTAGTGCATGTTGAGATTCAAAACTATTTTTCCTTCAAATCGGTGGGATCAAAAAACACGAAAAGCCTATTTTCATAAAGATAGGTGCTTGCATGGCAGTGATAGAAGCTGGTCAATTTTTACCTTGTAATGCTCAATACAATTCTCCAGGAATAATTATAATAGTCCAATTACGTGGAAAACGTAGCCAACGACGGTCTAAATTTATAAGTTTTATCAGTTTTCAATAATATTGCACCATAACGAAGATATATGAAAAAATCATATTCGGTCGTCAACGTAAACTGTCCCTGGCAGCACTGCTCCATCGGAATTAATCACTGTTAATACTCAAATTAAAGACAACAATCACATTAATGAGCCTTACTTGTTTTTGTGAGCCAATCTCGTCTCAATCAAAAGTTATAGCTGTTTAAAAACGTTGTTGTCCACAAACAACATGGGCATGAATGGGTTAATATCAAATATATATATATTCGTACTCAATCAGAAGGTCAGACCCGGGCGGGCATAGCGTAGTTGGTACATCAATTGGCATGTACGCTGCTCACCTGGGTTCGATTCCCAACCCCGCACACAGGAATAGAGATTTTTTATAGAAATAACTTGAATGGACAAGCGAATGATTCTAAGGATAACATTTCTATAATCTAAACAAAAATAAGATCAGACTTGTTAGGTTTAAAAAAGATAAATGGTTTTATTAGAAGTCATGAGGTTGTCTTCAAATTTCTCCAATATTAAAACGATTTTTTTTCTTTATTGAATTTCCTGTCTTAGCAACTGCTACATTATTATCGACAGCACTTATTGCAAATAAAAAGAAAATTTCTCAAACTTGTATTTAGGGTTGCCACATCAGCTTTAGGAGGCGAGTTCCGGGTCTTCGTTCCGGTAATTCGGATTTCGCCCGAAAGAATCAAGTGGATTATTTTACAATTTTGCGTTGCCCTTTACTTCACCAGGAACTCTTGGCATCATTTTATAAATCGTCCAGCAAACAGTCATCATAAACATCTTCGTCGATTTGCAGCTCCTAAGCGATAAGGAGGTCCTCTCTCGGTGCTCGCCAATGTATTTAGTGTTCACCACCATTTGGGTTCAGCTTTACTTTTCCCGACCGGACCTTTGTTTCAATGGGTCAACGGATTATATGCCCCTCACAAAGATTCTCGAAAGAAACTAAAGTGTAATTTCACGTCCCGTCTTTGCTCACTGTGGAGCAGAGCAAAGCTAGCTCGGGTTATCCTTCACAGCGAGAGTTGTAGGTGCTTTTGGATTCTTTGTGGATATTCGAGGAAACGAGGTATTTAAGGATTTAAGTTTTCGCTTTTAGAATCTCGAAAATAATTGAGAATTCAAAACTTGAAAATTCTTCCATAAAAAATTGTGACGAATGAACACGTTCGTTGGGTTAACATTCATTGGGAAGCGTAATGTATCTCATTATGAAAGAACATTGACATATAATACATTTAACCTTTCAATATATTTATAACATATTGAATATATATTATACTCAATCTCCGAATTAGAATAATGGTAGCGGGAGGAGCGTGAGATTTTGAACGTCAATACCTTTTGCTTCCTGAACGTAATGATTTTTGTACTATTTACTAGAAAGCAGTTAAAACTTTTGTAGCGGGCCAAATGGCCGTTTACGGTTTCCGTCTACCAAAACGCTCCTCAGGACGTTTTAAACGAGTAGCTTTAGCGCCACCCCCGAAGAGGACCACTCGTCAGGTTAGAATTGCCCAGCATGAAACCTAACCTCAGGGCAGGTTATAGAAATTGATCCCGAAATGGCGCAAAGGAACGGTAGGTAAACACAAAATGTGAAAAGATGCACTCCGTTTCGCGTATAGATGGAGCCACTACTATGTTTAGCAAAGACGCAAGAGAAATGATCGTTATACCAACTCGAAAGCTCATGCACTAAAAAAACGATCAGTTATCATCACAGGCAGAACTCAGTCGAACACTCTTTCCCTCTCGCTTCGTAAGTAGTAGTGGGGACTAATTCCCGATAGCCCATCGGAGTAAAACAAACACAAAGAAAATTCAAATCTACGGAAACGACGCGAAACGTGAGAAATCTTCTCGAACCAAATTCACTACATGGGAAAGCTAATCAACATAAAAAATACAAACATTTCAGGTAACACTAACTAACAGGAAAACATTTTATTGGACGGATTAAAATACGGCATTTTATTCTTAACCTAGGTTTCATATATTCATTTAGCTTTACATTTTCCGTGTTCCTTCCCTTTCTAGCTTTCCCCTTTCCTGTCTACCTATGTGCGGTCAAAATTTCTGCTAGCGGATAAAGCTGCGCTGAGCAGTACAAATGCGCGCTCGGCTTTAGCTTTCGAGCGGCAAAGAAAGCTTTCGAAGGTTTGAGTTTTATGTGTGTTGGATCTACGTGCACGGATCAATGATCTATTTTTACTCACATGTGTTATTTCAGGAACAGCGTCGATCTAGTAGAGCTGCATCTCAGCTGGGTGCCGACTGGTATTGCGGCTTCGGCACCGACTTCCTATCGCAAACCTATTCAGCGATGGCGACGAACGGCGTCTACAATGGCGTCGCAATGATGACGCTATTTAGGCCTTTGCCTACCGGGTGTTGAATTCGGCCAACTTTTCGACGATGAAGATGGCCGTCGCTCTAACGAAGCGCGTTGATGATTTTGCAGCTTCCTTCCGACCTTTTGCCAAAAGCGTCGGGAACTTTCGAAGCCGGAACGTGGGGTCAGCAGGGTGGTAAACGAGACGGGCGGCGTGCCGAGCGTATGCGTCGCTAGAACACGGATGGCGAAAAATCTCCAAACTTTCAATAAAAGAGAAGAAGCCGTCGATCGGCTATTCGACGCTTTGAAGCTTTTTATCACACAACTCAATAATTATTTAATCTTACCTTCTTTTCACACACAAGTTCGCACGAAATGTAGCGAATTCAAATTTGTATTTCTGACCGCACAATTCACTGACCGCACTAGCTATGCCTATCGGAAAGGAACTTTTTTAATAAATTTAATCCTAAAAGAACTTCTCACATTTTTAACAAACTACCTTTTAAAACACACCGCGATACTAAAAAAAGAACTTCACACTGCTGCCTCTTCCACGATTAGGATCGAAATGGACGAGTTGCAGTTCTGTAAATCCTCAGATAGGCGTCAAGTGATTCGAGTATTCGTAGTCGGAAGTACGTATTTTTACAAATACTACTCTTTCGACAACCATTTCTCTCGCTTGAATTTTAAGAATACTCTTTCCTCTTAACACATTCGTATCTATCCATTTCATTCTAATGCGCATTTGGGTTTCGGTGAGACGGAACATTTTTTGAAAGTTCATCCGAAATAGGCTAAAATTGCATGCAAGGGAATATTTGTACACAAGCGTCTGAATATTTCTTGATGTGATGCGTTTTGGCATAGTGAGCGTAGTGAACGAATAATGACAAAAACTACGAAAAAGGTGAACATGCTACATCATCCCCTACTAATTGTACGAAAATTTGATTGAATTGCAAAATTCAATCAAATTTTCGTAGGGTTTAATTTTACTGAATTGAAAAATTTGGCTATTGAAATGAAATTCCAAAATAAATATGACAAGCAAACTCATTCAAACATCAACACGCAACAAAAAACATTCATTCAACAATTATAAAAACATTACTTTACTGAAATTTATGAAAATTCCAGAAAATAACAATACTAGAACATTGTTTTCACTTCAGCAACGAATTAGCCGAACCACTGAAAACAATAATCTGTAAAATAACCCGCGACTTGTGGATCCAGAATCATGATCTACTCCAGAATAAATTCCGAATTAATGATCATGTACGTTTTCCACATTATAAACGATAAAAATAATCCTGCAAATCCTGAATAACGATCACTCCAGAATTAATCCCGAAATTCTGATCGTATTCACTCTCCACAATAATAAACCTGTGAATCCTGAATGGCAATCCCTCCAGAGTATACTCCGAAACTCTGATTGCATTCATTTTCCACAATAAATTCGTCTTGCGCTATGAAAAACCCTCCAGAAATAATAATCCGAAATACTGTTTATCATAAACACAAAACGTCAAATCGAAAATATTATATTTTCGACGAAACTAACAATACCAATTTACTTCTCAATCACTCACACGCATACTGGGAGCAAATCGTCACTCACTCCCGTAACTCATTCACTCCTAGTGCATTGCCAACAAAACGGAACAAAAATGAAAAACAAATGTCAAAGTGAACTACAGTGATGGCGGCTTTGTTTATTTTTGTAGTACCCGGACTGTTGCGGAATGGTTTTCCGTAAATTTTCGTCGGAAAACCACGGAAAATCCAGCCGAAAACTTAGGGAAGTATTTTTTATTTATGTGTCGTGTCGTTGTTTTGCTTATTTGAGCAATTATTTTCCAGGAACCCGGCGATTTTTCCTCTGTGTTTTCAGGTAACTTGCCGGAAATTGTTCTACCGATGGTTAAAATGCGAATACATCTACTACAAAAAACGTAACATGCAACCAAATAATCATGGACAAAAATAAATACAACGGAGAGAAAATATTGATAAAAAAACTGAAGAGAAGAGATACTAAATTGAAGGCATGCAAATGATTTGGATAAAAAATAAGAAGAAGAACAATGAATTAATCGTGAGTCTTTGAACAATTAACTAACAGAAACTTAAACTAACAATACATTTAACGTAGGGCGTTAGGCGCGTACTAATCACTAATTTACAGTATTTACATGGGGAAGCAAGTCCTCTTTGTTGATTGATTATTTCTTCTCCGTTTGGGTTTTTTGATGGATTTTTTTTTTAAATTTCTTAGTTGCTTTAGATGAAGTAAACATAGCTCGAAATCCATCTCGTGAGGTCTGATCACGTTTTACTGTGATCGAAGAAGGCCAGCAAGTTTCCTAGAGAATGACTCCAAGAATCGACTTTTGATGGCTTCAGAGTCGTGCTCATTCTCGCTCTTATAGGAAACATATACGTTTTTGTTTTTCGAAGTCATCGCCAGGCTCACTTTAAACATTCGTTTGTTAACTACTGTTGACAGGTCATCGCCTTGGCTCGTTCTTATCATTCATCAATCCTACTACTTGCTTGAAATCAACGCACAGATTCCTCTTTGGCTATCTCAAAGCAAATGATTCAAGTAGTATTCGTGGGTTTCCTTTCTTGAAGTGTTTTTTGAAGTTCTTGTCTCTCACGATACATAGCTTGGAAATGAATGGGTGGTGTTGTTCTTTATTGTTCAATAATGACCCCGGAGGTGTTTTATTATGACATGCATGTAGTTACTCCGTAGAGCTTCATAGCTGGAAGAAGTGGGTCTTATTTTACAACACGATTTCAATACTGACCCGAAGGTGTTTTCTTTGAAAGTGTAATGTGGTTACTCCGTAGAGCTACATAGCTGGAAATCGTTGGATGTTGTTATTGTACAACACAGTTTCAGTATTGACCCTGAGGTATTTTGTTATGAAACGGATTCATTTTGTCACTCCGAAGAGTTTCATAGCTGAGAATAGGGTGTTGTTACTTCATAACAATGTTTCAGTATTGACCCGAAGGTGTTTTATTATGAAACGAGTTCATTTTGTCACTCCGAAGAGTTTCATAGCTGAGAATGTTTTTACTTCTTGGGCAAATGCATCTTCTTCAGGTGGTTCCCGTAGAAGACGCCAAGTCGCTTCCCAGTCGAATCTTCAAGCTCGTAGCAGTGTTTTCCTAATATTTTCCTGACTACGGCGAGTTCATACTTTGGGGCTAACTTTGCACAGAAACCTTTCCCTTTGTCTGAAAGCGCAAAGTTTCGCTTCAAAACAGTCTCCCCGAGAGCATAGGTGGGACAATCTGAGTTTGACCGAAGGTTGTATTGCTTTTTATGACGATCATAAGCCTTCGTTAATTGTTCTTTTATTTCGTCGAACAATTTTTTTCTTCTTTTCTGTGCTTCGTCATTCTGCATTGGACCTGCGGTTGGCTGATCCCGTATTTTCTGGTATTCAAAACCATCAGACACCCTTTCTCGACCAAAGACTACAAAATACGGCGAATATTTCGTCGATTCGTGAACCGCATTCCGGATTGCACATGCAATCGTTTGCAGATCGTCTGCCCAATCTTTGTGCTGCTTTATCGTGGCTCGAATCGCTGTTGTTATTACCCTATTCGCTCGCTCAGTGTTGTTTACCTGAGGGTGGTAAGCCGGTGTAAGCCAGTGGTTCACGTTGAAGTCTGCCAACAGATCGCGAAAGATTTTCGACGTGAACTGAGTACCGTTGTCTGTTAGAATCACTTCTGGTACGCCGAAGAGTAAGAAGATCATATTCTTGACAAAATCGACAAGCGAATTCGCCTTTGCTTCTCGAAATGGCTGTATCAGGACGAATTTGCTAAAAACATCGGTGGCAACCAGCAGACACGTGTGTCTACCCTTTCCCGATGCTGGAAGCGGCCCTACATAATCCAGCGTAACGAACTGCCAAGGATACTCAACGAACTCTTTCTGCATTCCCATCGGAGGGGTTGCGTTGATGTTACTGGCTTTTGAGGTCTGGCATTTAACGCATTCGCGACAGAATTTTTTTACCTCTTCAGCCATTCCTGGCCAGGTGTAGCGACGCTTCAGTGCCTGCAGCGTCTTTTCTACTCCTAAGTGCGCAATATCATGCTCGGTCTGAATGATTGGTACCCTCTCTTCTTTTCTCGGGAACATTTTCCATCGGAATCGTGGATCGTCGACACGGCTTTCACTTTTAACGTAACGGTAGATTACGTTGTCCGTTATTCGGTATTCGGCGAACTTCGCTGGATTCGCTTTAATCTGTTCTACCAGTTCTTCGTATTCGTCATCCTGGGACGTTAGATCGAGGAGATTGATGGACCTTGAAAGGCAATCGGCGGTAATGTTGCAAGCTCCTTTCCTATACTCCAGCTGTATGTCGTATGACTGTATTTTTAGCGCCCATCGGAGGAGTTTTGAATTTCCGGACTCAACTCCGATGGTAAACAGCCATAAGAGGCTTCGTGCGTCCGTGACTACTTTGAAGCGCGACCCCTCTACATAATGTCGGAAGTTCTCTATCGCGAGCAGCACTCCGAGGCATTCCTTCTCGACACTTGAATACGCTCGTTGCGTTCTACTGAGCTTTTTGCTGTAATATGCAATCACCCGTGTTTCCCCGTCGATGCTCTGGACTAATGCTGCTCCAACGGCTGTGTCGGACGCATCTGATTCGATGGTGAAAGGCTGGTTGAAGTCCGGATTTGCCAGTATCGGTGCCGACGTTAGAACTGATTTGAGCTCTGTAAATGCCAGTTCCGCTTCTTCGGTCCACTCGAGTTTCTTTTTGGACTTTTTCAGCAGGTCGGTTATCGGCACGGTAATCCGACTATAGTTTTTTATAAACCGCTGATAAAATCCGGCTAATCCCAGCAGTCGTCTTACGTCCTTGACGTTCTTCGGTCTCGCATAGTCCAAAATCGGTGCGATTCTGGAACTATCGATTGCTACACCTCTTTCTGTCAGCAAATATCCGAGATATTTAATTTGCTTCCGGCAAAATTTTGACTTTTCTAATGAAACAGTCAAATTTGCATTTCGCAATCTCTCGGCTACAATCCGCAAGAGACGAAAATGTTCGCTCAACGTCTTGGTCGCAATAACGATATCGTCCAGGTAGACAAATACCGCTGGCATGAGATCGAAGCCAATCACCTTGTCCATTAGTCGGCACATAGTGAAAGGCGCATTGGTTACTCCAAATGGACAGACCTTGAACCGGAACAGGCCCTTCGAGGTCCTGAAAGCGGTCAGATTCTTACACTCTTCCTTCAGCGGAATTTGAAAGTACGCATCTTTCAAATCGATGATGGAAAAGAACTTCGCGTGTTCTAGTCTGCCGAAAATCTCTAGCATGTTCCGGATTGGGTACTGGTCCTTCACCGTCATCGCATTCAGCCTTCTGGAATCGAGACAAACTCGTATTTTCCCGTTCGACTTCCTCACGGGCACCAGCGGGTTTGTCCATTCACTGTAGCATTCCTCTATCACATCCATTTTCCGAAATCGCTCAATCTCAGCATCTATTTCCTTTTGTATGCTAGGAGAGCAGCGATACGTTGGCTGGTTCCGAGGTTTCGCCCCCTCCTTCAAAACGATTTCGTGCTCGATCATATTGGTTCGACCGAGTTTTTCGCTGGATGTGAATGCAAAGTCCTTCACAACTTTCACCAATTCTCGACGTTCGTTAGGTGTCAATTCGTGCTCCACCTCGATCGAATCCTCAGTTGGGACCTGGGCGTTATCCGGTACGTCGAATGTGGGAACGTCCAGCGTTATATCCTCGCCTGTTAGCGGTAGAGGTGTTAACGTGCCTAACGGCTCTAACGTAAAAGCGATGAGCTCGTTAACGTTACCGAAATCACCTACTGGTTCTGGTCCGTGTCCCAGGTCGGCCATAGGAGTAATGCCAAAACTTTTCCAGAAATTACAACCTAATATTGGTTTTGAAATTTCGGGAACTACGACGGTCGGAACTACTCTCGTGACACCTTTGAAAGTGTACGGGATGTTTAAATAACCCAGACAATTATACTGGGTGTTGTCGGCCGTGCACACTCGCAGCTTTGTTGGCTGAAGCTTCAATCCGTATTTCTCAGAGAGCTCCAACGAATTAATTACAGATATGCCTGCACCGGAATCCAACAACGCTGTTATTTCGCTGTCAAAAACGTTCACTCGCAAATATGGACACTTTCTTGTTTCGATTTGAATCGTGTGGACACGATTAATTGGGTCGTAACCGAGTTTAATGGGAACTTTGCCGTTTGTAGGGATGACCGTGTTCCCCGGCGTACACCCCCTTAATGGTTTCCCTGGTTCTGACTGGGTTGTATTCGAGCAGTTGCAGCACAATGTGTGCAAGTGCGAATCGTCCTCCCCAGTTCTCCGCAACCATAACAGAACACCCTTCTGGTCTCTCTGCAGTCCCGCCAATTGTGACCGGATTTCCTGCAGTTCCAACAGATATTTAGCTGGGTGTGCTCTGCATTTTGAAGATTCGTCGCGTTCCTTTTATCTGCTGACGGTCTCCAATTTTTCGCTTCCGCTCTTGGATTGATTGCGTCGATCGCTTGCGGGGTGTCACTGTCGCACTCTGACTGCTCACAATCCACGTGATTAACCATCCGCTGTATTCGAGCATCCGGCTGTTGAAGATTGAAGTCGGCTGCATCGATGCCGTGATTCAGTCGAATCAGATGGTCAAGATCTCGCACCGGAACGATCGAAATTTTCGAACGGTAGTGCTGTCGCATATTGTCCCATACTACTTCGAACTTTCGTCTGCGTGAGAGGGGTCTTGATAACAGTTTGTTCAACCTCTCTATTTCTGTCACGAACGCAATGAACGGCTCTCCTCTGTGCTGCTTGCGTTCCTGGATTTTCTGCCGAATTCCCTGGTCCTGATTCGGGTTGCCAAACCGATATCGTATCCTCTCCTCGAAATCGTTCCAGTTCTCAAATTCGTCGACGTACGTAAAGAACCAGTCCGAAGCTTGTCCTTCCAAAATGAGATGAATGTCACGCAGTAGACTCCTGTCTGACACTCCCTCACGTCCGGCGATCTTTTTCAGTTTATATAGGAAGTTCTCCACCGAAACGGATTTAGTATCACCTGAAAAAAATAATTTCCAGTGTTCTATTCTCCGGTAGTGTCGAGGTTCGCGATTCTCTCGCAAGATTCCGCCTTGACGCGCCATCCTTCCATGGCTTGCTCGGTCACTGTATTCTCCCGAACCGTACCAATCATCGCTGACCTCTCTATAGTTCTGCCTATGACATCTGCCTTGCCAGTCTGTCGCCCTATGTCTTCGAAAATCTTCCTCCGATTCAACTTCGCTACTTTCTTCGGTTCGTTGAGTCGGCAGTCCGCTGATCCTACGATTTAGCGTCTCATCCGGGTATTGTCGTTCCGTCCTGGCGACATGCCCTGCCTGTAGCTGAACTGATCTTCTCCTCTCCGGCTCGTTGTTACCGTGTTCTGATCCGGTTGCATTCATTCTAGGATATATATTATTGGCTGCTTCCATCTTACACTGGATTAACTGCGATTCGAGTTGGTTGATGCGTTTCAGGAGTTCTTCAATCGACGGTTGCACCGCTGTCGACTCACTATTTTGCCGATTTGTAGTTTTAGCCGGTGTCTGGTTGGTTTTCTGGATCGCTCCAAAGCTTTTATCCAGTGTTAATTCCCGGTTAAAGCCTTTAGGGTTCTCCAGGTCAGCCTCAAGTTCTTGTTTGTCCTCACCTCCTACGGCTTCGCTCTCATTCCCGTCATATTCGGGGAGTGTTTGAAGCTTATTGGTAGCTTTCTGAAGCAATTCATGAATGTACTTCAGAAGCTCTTGGCGCGCTCTTTCTCCACTCTCGTTTGTAGCCTCACCTCGATGTACCCGCAAATCATAGTGTCTAAGACGAGACACCAACTTGGGACTCGATCCATCCTGCAGCGACACATCTATTTGGTGTAGCCGACTCCTAATGACGTCAATTTCCTGCTCGAATCTGTATGGGGGGCGATACTCCCTTCCCTCCTTCTGGTCTTCCTGGAATAGTCGTCGTAATAACCGTAGTTTTGACGACGTGTCTTTTTGCCGCTCCTCTAACTGATTCCGAAGCAATAGTTCGTAATCCACTTCTTCATTCGACAAGTGTTCCGCATATGGAAATTTCAAAGCCATTTTCAAATGTTAAATTCAACAATCAGTAATTCAAATCAAGTTCACTCACCAACTTCACTGCCTTATTTTTATTAAGTTAAAAAAATTAATGTGTACCAATAAATTTAAGGTTATCATAGAAGAATATATGTACAGAAACTAGAAATAATAAATTTTTGTAACTTAAGTATCTTCAGGACGCATGTACAAATATAAAAAAACAGAAGAATAAACGTTATAAAAATGCCCAATTTTGTTTTTGATTTCAACAAATCCGAAAAAAAATTACCCGAAATCGTTATGTATTTTTTGAGAAAATGCAGTTCCCAAAAACACAACTAAAAAAATTCCAACACTAGATTAACTCAAGATGCAAATTGCATTACATGAGTCCGCAAAATTTTAGCCTTTTTAAAGTTGGATGCCAAAATGTGATGCGCGCAACAGGAAAAAAATTACCCCAAAATTTACGTTGGGCGCCAAAATGTGATGCGCGCAACAGGAAAAAAATTACCCCAAAATTTACGTTGGGCGCCAAAATGTAGCGGGCCAAATGGCCGTTTACGGTTTCCGTCTACCAAAACGCTCCTCAGGACGTTTTAAACGAGTAGCTTTAGCGCCACCCCCGAAGAGGACCACTCGTCAGGTTAGAATTGCCCAGCATGAAACCTAACCTCAGGGCAGGTTATAGAAATTGATCCCGAAATGGCGCAAAGGAACGGTAGGTAAACACAAAATGTGAAAAGATGCACTCCGTTTCGCGTATAGATGGAGCCACTACTATGTTTAGCAAAGACGCAAGAGAAATGATCGTTATACCAACTCGAAAGCTCATGCACTAAAAAAACGATCAGTTATCATCACAGGCAGAACTCAGTCGAACACTCTTTCCCTCTCGCTTCGTAAGTAGTAGTGGGGACTAATTCCCGATAGCCCATCGGAGTAAAACAAACACAAAGAAAATTCAAATCTACGGAAACGACGCGAAACGTGAGAAATCTTCTCGAACCAAATTCACTACATGGGAAAGCTAATCAACATAAAAAATACAAACATTTCAGGTAACACTAACTAACAGGAAAACATTTTATTGGACGGATTAAAATACGGCATTTTATTCTTAACCTAGGTTTCATATATTCATTTAGCTTTACATTTTCCGTGTTCCTTCCCTTTCTAGCTTTCCCCTTTCCTGTCTACCTATGTGCGGTCAAAATTTCTGCTAGCGGATAAAGCTGCGCTGAGCAGTACAAATGCGCGCTCGGCTTTAGCTTTCGAGCGGCAAAGAAAGCTTTCGAAGGTTTGAGTTTTATGTGTGTTGGATCTACGTGCACGGATCAATGATCTATTTTTACTCACATGTGTTATTTCAGGAACAGCGTCGATCTAGTAGAGCTGCATCTCAGCTGGGTGCCGACTGGTATTGCGGCTTCGGCACCGACTTCCTATCGCAAACCTATTCAGCGATGGCGACGAACGGCGTCTACAATGGCGTCGCAATGATGACGCTATTTAGGCCTTTGCCTACCGGGTGTTGAATTCGGCCAACTTTTCGACGATGAAGATGGCCGTCGCTCTAACGAAGCGCGTTGATGATTTTGCAGCTTCCTTCCGACCTTTTGCCAAAAGCGTCGGGAACTTTCGAAGCCGGAACGTGGGGTCAGCAGGGTGGTAAACGAGACGGGCGGCGTGCCGAGCGTATGCGTCGCTAGAACACGGATGGCGAAAAATCTCCAAACTTTCAATAAAAGAGAAGAAGCCGTCGATCGGCTATTCGACGCTTTGAAGCTTTTTATCACACAACTCAATAATTATTTAATCTTACCTTCTTTTCACACACAAGTTCGCACGAAATGTAGCGAATTCAAATTTGTATTTCTGACCGCACAATTCACTGACCGCACTAGCTATGCCTATCGGAAAGGAACTTTTTTAATAAATTTAATCCTAAAAGAACTTCTCACATTTTTAACAAACTACCTTTTAAAACACACCGCGATACTAAAAAAAGAACTTCACACTGCTGCCTCTTCCACGATTAGGATCGAAATGGACGAGTTGCAGTTCTGTAAATCCTCAGATAGGCGTCAAGTGATTCGAGTATTCGTAGTCGGAAGTACGTATTTTTACAAATACTACTCTTTCGACAACCATTTCTCTCGCTTGAATTTTAAGAATACTCTTTCCTCTTAACACATTCGTATCTATCCATTTCATTCTAATGCGCATTTGGGTTTCGGTGAGACGGAATATTTTTTGAAAGTTCATCCGAAATAGGCTAAAATTGCATGCAAGGGAATATTTGTACACAAGCGTCTGAATATTTCTTGATGTGATGCGTTTTGGCATAGTGAGCGTAGTGAACGAATAATGACAAAAACTACGAAAAAGGTGAACATGCTACACTTTCTTGTAATATACTTCAAAGTATTCTAACACACCAGCACAAATAAGGCGAAAATTTATATTTGTCATAGGATTATGAATGCTTTCGAAGCCAGCATCACGTAAAATCCACCCACAACCCTCATTCGAAATTTGATCCATGTTTCGCTATTTTTCCATTTCCTTTATTTTCACGTGGATTTTTTAATTTTGTAAAAATTTTATTGATCGTTTTTTTCAAGTTGTGGATTTTTTTGTATTTCTGCAATTTTTTACATTCATCCTTTTTTATCTATTTCCATATTTATATATTTACCATATTTTTATTTTATCCATCTTTTCACGTTCACGTTTCACGTTCGTTTTTTTCCATTTTTATCACTACCACTTACTTTAATTTGTAGTCATTTATCCGTTATTTAATTTTATTTGCAAATTTTTGCGAAAATTCTAATTTCTTCATTTTTTTCTATCGTTTTATATTTTAATATCCTGCGTTTTTATCTGTCTCTTTAGTCATTCCATCCATTTTTTAAAATTTGTCTCTTTGCTCCATTTATTCTTATCATACGCTTTTTCTATTTTCTCTCTTTCTTCATATTTTTTGCATTTCTTCAAGTAATTTTACTTTTTCTTAATTTATCCTAATTCGTCTTATTGTCCCATTATTTACCTTTCTCGTATTTTGTTCCATGTTTTCAAATTTTTAGCATTCCGGAGTTTTATCTTTCCCCATTGGTAACTTAATATAATTTTATTTTTTCACATTCTCCCATTCTTTCATTTTGTTCATTGTTGTTATTTCTTTATTTTTTTCCATTTAACCTAATCTGAAAGTAATTTTTCTGTTGGCCATTGCCATATACGTTTACTTTTAATTTTTATTTTCTATTTCCTTAAAAAACATTTTATTTATTTTTTTGCTACTACGCGTACTTTTTCTTCGTTTTGCATTTAGTTCATTGTTTGATTTTTTTCAAATTTTATTTTTAATGTTTTTTTTCATTCTCTAAATAATTAAAATCCATTTTTTTTCAATTTCTTGTTGTTTTTTCTCTACTTTGTGTGTTTTTACAGTGTACCATTTTGGTTTTTCGACTTTTAATTTTACCATTGCTGCTTTATTTGTGTCTTTTAAATTTATTCCACTAATTTTATGCATTTTTAACTTTTTATTCACTTTTTCTATTGCATAAGGTATTTTTTGTTTTTGATGTTAAATATATTTTATTATTTTCGGTTCATCGAACTTTTCAGTTCTATGCATTTTTATATTAATGTTTGTTTTCTTTTTAGTAGCTTTTTTCATTTTCGGTGATTCTCACCATTTTTTAAATTATTTTCACCACTTGTGCAAAAATGTTCGACTTCTGTAATCTTTGCAATTTGTTTACTGTTTTCTTTTATTTTTTTATATACTCTGTTTTAGTTTTTCTCGATTATACATATTTTTACAATTGACTTTAATTTGTTTATATGGTTGATTTGGCTATTTTTGGATTTGTATTTTTTGTACATTCTTTCAATATTTAGTTTTCCCATTGTCTTTTTTCTTTTTCCGTTGATCGCCGTTTCCATTTTTTTACTTTTACTAACACTTTTGACAAAAATGGCTCTTTTCAAAGTCACCAAAACTTTTGAAAAGGTATTTAACATACTCCAAGGTATTAACAGCCCTACGTTTTTTCCGTCATTGTCACTACAAATAACTAGAGCAAAAAAACTGGTACATAATTATAAAATTTCCGTTTAATATACATAATATCAGTGAACTCCAATGAATTTTAAACTTTAACCTTTTGGTACTCGGGCAATATACAGGGCCCGCATTTTCTCACTACGGCCCTGAACCCATTAGTAAGCTTTTGGTTCATTTAATTCATTCAACTTCAATACTATAACTATATGCTCGTACCTTACGCTTAACTCCGCTCATTAGGTTCTGTACATCTGACTGCAGCTTCGGCAACCCACTTTTTCTTCATGTGCTTCCTCAAATTTGACTTCCTTGGGATACTTCCGTAGTGCCTGCTTCTTATTTAACCAGTATTGTTCGATGGGCCTTAATACCGGTGCGTTGGGGGAGGTTCATGTCGTTGGGTACGAAAGTGACCCCACTGGTTTCGTATTACTCCAGGGCAACATTTGAATAGTGGTACGAAGTTAGATCCGGCCAGAAGATCGTAGGCAATACGAATGCTGCATCAGAGGAAGCGAACGTTTCTGTAGACACTCCTTGAGGTAGATCTCCCTGTAGTCACGACCGCACACTCCGTTTGCTACATGTGCAGATCGCTTGCCAAATCATGCATTTATTGGCAAACTTTAAAAGCTTCTGCTTCCTCACTTCCTCCGGAACATCAAACCTGTGCTGGATGGCGAAAAACAGTAGCCTCGGAAACTGCAGGAAGTCCGCCTTGACGTAAGTCTCATCATCCATGATTAGAGAATGAAGTTGCGTCGCCATCTAGGTGTACAGTTTCCGGTTCCGTGACTTTCCTACCGTATTTTGCCATTCGTCACGATTTGAAACCTTCTGCGCTTTGTACGTACGTCCTTGGCTATCTGAACGAAAGACTTGGACAGATTCAATTTTTGGACAACTTTTTTGACCGAAACATTGGGATTACGGTTAAACGCTTTCACTCACGCTAGTGATCCTGATCACTCATAGAGCATCCATTCTGAGGGCATTTCTCCTTCTTTTCGATGTTTTCCGATGTCCCGATGATAGAGTTGAGGATTTTCCAGGCGCTTGCGCAAAATCAATTGACGACGTTGCTTGTAGAGCGATGTCATTTTTTTCAATTTTCGAAAGCGATAAAAATACATTGTAAACAATACACTCTAAACTACTTCTACCCAAAATTTCAAGAGTATACCCAATGGGTTATTTTCTATAATGTTTTTTCCATGATAAAATTTGATGTGGAACACCCTTTACTATTTTTGCGTTTGCATAATTTATTTCAGCACCCTAATAATCGGAAGAGGGAGAACATAGAAATATGTTATCATTGTTATTTACGTCCAATCCGGAATTAATTCCTACACCTCTTCCTTGATAGTTTTTCTGGGCAATCAAACGTTTCTACGGATTTTCCTAAAAGACGCGTGCCAAAAATCTATTAAAAACTACTCTTGAATACAAATGATCTGTTCACCGGGGAAAAATATGGTTCCTAATTCCCACGCTGAACAGATGCGCAAAGTTGTGCCCGAATCCCGGTGGTGGTCGAGAACGATTTCGAATATTCATATCTCATTCCGGTGGGAAATGCCCAACTGCCATATGCTAATGCGAAAGGATCTGTGTTCACATCATATTCAAAGTCAGAAGAGGCTCGACAATAAACTCTTTTAAATTAGTTCACTAAACAAGCCACAAATTCGGTTTTTGGAAGCAAGCCCGTCCATAATTTAAACCCTGAAATTTCCATAACCATACCCATAACATCCCAGTTGAGTGAGGTGCAAAGTGCTACCTAAGTACAGTAATAATTTTACCCAATTTATGACTACAAGATTAGAAATAATGGTTGAAACTACTGTTCATCCGCTCCTAATGGGAGGTAGGTACACTTTCAGGCAGAAACAAGAGTTTACTCTAGATAAGAACAACGATAGATCCGCCGGCTTGCTTCTGGCGGAAGGCGGAAACACTCCACATTATTCCTTGCTGTAGAATGTGGCAAGCACATTTCATGTACGGTAGAAGCTTTTTCCATTCCGTGTTATGTGCGGTAGCTATGAAGCAGGCTAAGATTTATGGTTTTACCAACTATCCGAGGCAACAAACAGCAACAACTCCGACCGAAACTGTTTGCGAAGAACAAAGAAAGCCGTTCCGTCTCGAGCATAAAGTTGTCTAGATTAACGTTTATTGCTGCATGACCACACTACCGCCGCCGTGCTGTTAATCTTAATCATATCATTGATTTTAGTTGAAGTACGCTGTTAGTAATTTGTTTGATACGCTGACGCTCTGGCGGACAGGTCGGAAATGGCCTCTATGCTCCATACATCCATCCATTGGTCGGTACGTTTGTTTTGTGGGTTGGTACGGATCAACTTACATACAAACAAGCGTATCGCCGATGACAGGGAAGACATCAAAGCTAGCACAGCACTTAATTGGGCGTGAAATGGATAAGACAGGAAGACCGCTTTCCGGAGCCAGGCTCGTCTTCCGGTACTCTCTCGTCTCATCTCATCTCATCTCGGTTTGTCGTCCCGGGTAAACATCATCAGGGCTATCGTTTTAATGAGCTGCTATTGTCTGTAACTGCGTCATCCTGCTATGCTGGATCAGCAAATTGTTGCAACACTGGGAAAATTGATACCTGAAGAAGAAATCGTTCCTTCTTGGGAGGAGGACTCGGAAATGGACAACGATGTAGAAGTAACTTTAGCTTAATACGGTGAACTAAGACCAATCTGGGGCCATGTGTGCATTAAATCGTAGCAAATTGCAGGGTAAACAGTAAGCAATTAAAGACGGTAGTAATGGTAGGCTCAAACAAAACGATCTACAGTTCATTTCACCAACAATGTACTCAACCGTAAAGGGACAAGCACTTAATTTGTTTGTCCTCAAACACTTTGTCACTTTATTGTGTTGGTTTTGAAACAGATACAGATTGGGTATCAAATTATTTTAATAAATGTACGTTTACATCATACAAAATTTGCCGATAACGAATGATTTGGAATTCTATTTCTCAAAACCAGCCACAAATATCTCTGACATTTTTATAGAGGTTTTAACCTTTGACTTATTCACCTCTTTTTCGAGTTAGAGGAAGTCTCTTTAGAAAAATTTCTAACGTTATGTGCGGGGTTGAGAATCGAGCCCAGATGAGCTGCGTACAAGGCAATCGATTTACCGACTACGCTATGCTCGCCTCCCACCACTAAGATTTGTATATCATAACATTCCAAATAAAAATTCCCCAAGATGTAACCTAGTTAATCGGAAAATAAATAAACTGCATCGCTAAAAGCAAACCAATCAGTCGCAATCTCCGGCTTCATCTTTCAACACGTGTCATGATTTACTCGCTTTCTTAATCTCGATCAACTGTAGACGGGAACATAATTTAAACATCATCAAGCGTGCCGTCACCTCGTTCTACAGCTCAAAACGATTTGTTTACGTCGAAACACATAAAGACGAGGAACGAGAAAAAAAACAACTCAAAAACAAAATATTCCAACTGCTGGCTAACTCGTTGCTGCGCCGAACCTGAAGCCAGAATGCCGCCAGTTGGTCGGGGAAAGACGGAAGCAGCATATAAAACATCATAGAGTCAAGCAAAATATGAGCAGGATGAATGATGAATAGATTAATGAATGGTGCTACTGTGTAGAGCAATAAGACCAACAATAGGAGCGGGGGAAGGAGAATAGTTGAAAGAGGATAAAAATCATCAAAAGCACCAATATCAAACGAAACGAACAAGCCTTTGATTGTTTGCTTGTAACTATGAAGGGTCAATTGTAAAACTTGTACAATTTCTTTTGTTTGGATAGCATTGTCGCAGCTACCGTAAACTGGGGTGGTTTTGATTGAAAATTGCAGTTCTCACTTTATATTGGGACAAAGGGCAAAAATGCAATGAGTTGATGTTTCACTCGGTATGACGCTTTTATAAACAGATTTGACATCCATCAAAATAGATGTGATAATTTCTCACCTTTCATTGTCCTGGCTTTTCAATGTGAATAATTTTCAGTGTGTTTAACGTAAGGGAGGAGTTCCACGAAGATCCGTTCGAAATTTTCCAAAATCTTGACCGACCGTCTTATATTCCGATGAAACTTTACAGGTGTCACCGGCATTGTAAGACCAAATATTTTCCACAGTCAATAAGATTATTTTGACTCAAGCGTAATTTTTTAAAAGGGCGTAGATATTTCTACGTGCATCAATTTCAAATTTTTTTTTTGCTTGGTTACTCTATTTTATACAGCAAAACTATCTGACAAACGATTTACAGGGAATGAATACTTCTATACGAAAACATATACAGTGAAAAATATGTTGTGTCATTTTTCACAAAAACAAAAATTTATATAAAAAATTTAAATTGCAAAAACTCATTTTTCTAATTTTTTATTTTGCCAAAACCCTAAAAAGAAAAGAATCATTTCGAATGTGGTTGCATGATGGAGAACTTATCGGTAAAAAAGTTTTTCTAACAATAACTTTATACATGTTTTTAAATGTCATACTAATTGACATACGAAACTGTAATTTTATTACAGAATATAATTCTAAGTATCATTCAGAATCAAAATTCATTTACCAAAAATTTTCAAAAATGCGATAGTTTTCGAGATATTTGGAATTTTGCTCCAACAAAAACAATTAATTCGTGTAATTATGCTCTTTTGAAAAGTTATACGCGCTATCTCATTTTAAAATGTAAACAGTCTAATGTTTATCGTTTTAAGAACGTAAAAGAAACTTTCAGTGTATTAGGATCACGGAGAAGCTTTCAATAAAAAACCACAAATTTTGACATACATTCAGGTTTTTTTTCACGCGGTTTTTTTAGCGGTATTTTTTACGCGGTTTTACATTTCTTATAAATGAAATGTATAGAATTCGCTCAAACTTTCAAGATTTTTTCCGAGGCCTGGAGGGCCGAATCTTATATACCAATCGACTCAACTCGACGATTTGGGACAATGTCTGTGTGTGTGTGTGTGTGTGTGTATGTATGTAACGGACAAATTCTCATTCGTGTTTCTCAGCAATGGCTGAACCGATCTTATCCAAACCAATTTTAAATGAAATACCTATCAAACAGTAAGAACGCTATTAATTTGTTTTTGATTCTGATGTTTAGTTTCCAAGATATGAATGCTTGAATGTGTAAAAATGGCGTTTTTTTGCAGTTTTTTTAAAATTATCTGCCGAAATTGACAATATAGATTAGCACTTTATATGTTTTTAGACAGCTTTAACAAATACCTTTCGAACAAGCTGTAGATTGTTGAAATCGGACTATTATCAAAAGAAATATTTAACATTAAATGCGGACGAAAGATTTTTATCATTTTCATTTGTGGCTATACAAGTAAGACCAAAAACAGGCTATCTATTTTTAACGCCAAAACGGCTTATTTTAGGTCAATAGTATCTTCGGAGAATTTGGTGGATGTAATATGGCCTTTCTTTTGGTATTATTTTTTTGCTGATTAATACACCTACGAGTGAGATATTTTCGCAAACTTGGATGTGATTGTATTGAAATGATGTTTTCAGCAAATTCGTAGCTCTTACTTTTGCGAATAACTTTACTGAAGAACATCTATTTTGAATACTTTAAAAGTTATAGCTTGTTGTGTGTGGATTACCCTTTGTCGTCTATTTATTGTTCAGTATTGTAGCAAAGCATTTAAATTAGCCAAATATTATTTCAATAACACGAATTTCGTATGTCCTTTTTCTATCTACAATCGCCAGAAATAACCGCCGAACAATTCCAAGTTCTCTACATTGAACTTGATCACTTATCAATGCAAAAATTTTCATTTGCGTGAAGCTGATGAGTTCAAAGTTTCTAAGTCACAAACATCGGGTCGATCTGAAACATATGTTACAAAATGAAAAGCTATATAAATAACTCCAAGCAACGGCGTAACCAAGAGAAGGCTTCAGGATTCAACCACACTCCTTGCCACCCACCCAAAAAAATAATTGGATTCATGGATCTTGACCTGTAACTGATCTATTGGTCTTGATCTAACAGTTGTCTAATCACATTAATATCCATTAATACCTGCCCTAAAACATCCAATAAACACTCATTCCAGAGCTCTGAAATCAATCATAATCCTCAGATTTCCTATCATATTAGCTCACTTTTGAATGGATGTACTGTAATATGGATTAGGGTATTTTAATAGGGAGCGAAGTTGGAAACAGAAAAACATGAAACATAGAACTGCTCACCGAAAAAATTGCACAGCATTCAACATTTGCTGAACATATCTGTATTTTGGGAATGCGTAGAGTTGAGACGAAAACGTACTTTCCGAAAGTAGAGTAAAACTTATGAAAAATGGCGTTTTCCGTTCGACTCTAGCAGGTTTTGATCAATTTTGATGAGCTTTTGTTTTTTTTTGTGTTACCAATTATATGAATAGGTAAAATAAATGTTCGCAAACAGTAATTTAAGGTCAAGATAAGGGACCATTCATAAATTACGTAACGCAAAAATTGCCCAAAATTGACTCCCCCCTCCCCCCATGTAACAAATTGTCACAAATTTCTTCATCCCCCCCTCCCCTGTTACGTAACAAATTCCTAGAAAAAATTTTTTTTCTTCGGTGAAAGCATGTTACGTAACGATCTAGCCAACTCCCCCTCCCCCCTATGTCACAACATGTCACAACTTGTTGTACCCCCTCCCCCCCCTAAAAGCGTTACGTAATTTATGAATGGTCCCTAACATCATTTTGCAACAGCCAATTCCGGAGGATTAGTATCTTCGATGAATTTCACAAACGTTAAACAGCACATCATCTGTTAAAATAACTTTGGATTTATATCCTCTAAGAAGTATTTATGTAGAATTTACTTTTCAAACAAATCTAGTTCGAGACTTAATGTCTTCAGCAAAATTTTGGAAAGTGCTTTTACAAACCACTTTGTTGAAGACATGAAGACTCCGTGTGTTCAGGGTATTTAGGCTATTTGTACCTTTAAAATAAATTATTATGATTTTACTGTTTATGATCTTCTACTATTTATAAACAATAAATTTTACATTTTATCCAACGCTTGAGTTTGTGAAGCTCGCAATAAAAAGTTGTTTAAGATAAAAAAAATAGATTAAGGAACATTTCATAAATATCATTTTATAACTCGATATTCTCCCTACACGTAGTATTCATTCCTGCAAATAAAGTTGTTTTAAATGATAGTCTCAACAAATTCGCTAAAGAAACGAACTCTGTTACTATTTTTTGAAAAATTTATTCGCCATAATTTTTAAACTTCAAATATGACGATTTCGGAATTATGTCATTTGGAGATTAAGTTCGATTTTCACCAAACCCCCACCAAACCGAATTTATAGCTACGCCGCTGACCCTAAGTAAGTAGAAACAAAGTCGTTCTACACTCGTCCACAAGAAACTTCTTCGAATACTGCCTATTTATTACAATACAGTAACCCCATTTGATTTGCCCCCGATTTTGTCAGTCTCATATGAAAATATGTTTGATGGCCTCTAGCAGACGAACAAGGCTGAATTTGAGCATACCCTTTCTTGAGCATATTTTTCTTACCTTGAAGATGCAAATATGCAAAAATAAAAATTCATTTTTTTTTTTAAATTAGCGATGGAAGGCCCCTTTAAGAGAAATTTATATTATATAATCAGAAATAGCTATCATACTAGATCAAGGGAAAGGAAGAATATTTTAACAGCTTCAGTTTATTATAAAGAAGGAAAGAAATATGTCTCATTTTAGTCAATGTCAGCTTAAAACACACTATGAGGCTGATAAAAACGGGTCTTTACTGTATTTATTATTCACTGTGTCCATCCCATTTTCTGAGGATATTTTCATTCAATTGCATCGAACTACACCATTTTTTTTAGTTTTCAAGGGGTTATTTTATCAACTTCTTCCAACATTGTTGTGATCATATTCCTATTCGTGCGATACTCTATGTTAAAAGGGCTTCTTCAATTAATTGGTATACTTAAGGGCTTATATTTTTCGGATTGAGAAAATACAGAAATTTTCAACTTTTTTCCTACACAATATTGCAAAAGCTTATTAAACAACTTTCCCTAATAAGGTTGTAAAAATTAAAAAGTATTTGAAAATTATTAATAGCTTTAGTAAACGAGCTAGTGACCGTCGCTCCACAACGTAGTTTTTTTCATGACTTGCGGTTAGCACGATTTCTCGAATTGGTAAACTGAAAATTATGGAATAGAAGTTAGTTTTTAGAATTCTTTACAGATTTAACCCGCCGAAAATTGCGAAAATGGATCGGAATGAGATCCGCTGGTACCCTAAGACGATTTCGTTAGATTTTCAGAGCAGCGTGCACCCAGTGCACTAACACATGTGACGAAAGGTTATCGAAAAGATTCGTGGAAACGAAAATTCCAGTGATGGTGATTTTGTTTAACGGGATTCGATAGTTTTTTATTTATTCTATGGCCTTAGGATGAGCGATAATAATTTAAATCAAATATACTACTGGGAAGTCACTTTTAGAGAAAGTCGATATCGAAGTAAAGTTTGAACTAGGCACGCATGCACTTCAGAGGTAGCATGATATCAAGAGCTACAATTTAGTTCTTTGCATGTGTTATCAAAAACATCGCGAAACATAAAGTTCTAAATATTCTTAATCGATATAATATCAGAAGAGAGTGATAAGAGTTATAAGAAATGTCTCATCACACTGTTAGGTGGATTAAAAACGTTTTTTTTACGCGGATTTTGAAATTTACGCGGTTTTCTATTACACGGATTTTAAAATTTACTCGGTTTTCATTTACGCGGATTTTGAAATGTACGCGGTTTTGATTTGAGCGGTTTTTGAAATTTACGCGGTTACATTTATGCGGATTTTTGAATTTACGCGGTATCGATTAACGAGGTTCCCATTAACGCCGATTCTTAAATTTACGCGGTTTTCATTTACACGGACTTTAAAATTTACGCGGTTTTCATTTACGCGGATTTTGAAATTTACCCGGTTTTCATTTAAGCGGATTTTGAAATTTACGCGGCCTGTATCCCCGCGTAAAAAAAACTGAGTGTATTTTTATAATTCATACTATTTGCAGCCAAAAATATATATTTTTTAAATTCTGTAATAAAATAACGGGTGTACCCCATCAGGCATAAATACGTTAGGCATACGGACGTTTGGCATACGTACGTTAGGCATAATGGACGTTAGGCATAAAGACGTTTGGCATAATGAACTCTAGGCATAATATACGTTAGGTATAATGGACGTTAGGCATAATGAACGTTAGGCATAAATTATCATATTGAAGTATCCTTTTAGGAAATATCTTTTTGGTGGTGACAGCCTCGCAAATGTTTGAAATTTTTTGAATTACTCTGGAGGCTGATAAAACTCGATTAACATTTTATTCTATCGTATATATCTCAAGAAATCTTCACTCAAATAAAAGATGCAGAACAAATGAACGAATGAACAAATTGCACATCTCTAAAATAGGCTAAATACTCTTGTTTAAAATCAGTCTATTTTGTATTAAGGTATGAATAAAGCACATCAATCCCTTGATGCTCATGTTGTTTGTAAACAACAACGTTTTTAAACTGCTAAAACTTTTGATTTAGGAAGAATTTACTCACAAAAATACAGAAGACCAGTAACTGGGACTATTAGAACTTAGAACTGAAGTTATTGCTATTGGTCTGATATAACTCTCCTGGAGCAGTACCACCAGAGGTATTGACAGTTAGCGTTGATAAATGAATTTTTGATATATCTTCATTATTTTCCATTATTATTGAAAACTGCTAAAACGTATCTTCGACTATCTTCGAATATACGAATATTGTTGGTTCAATATTGATTATCTCCCACATTCTTAAGCACAGTGACTGTATTCTCGAGGCCATCACAAATAGAACTACGGAAACTCTTGGATGTGAGAGAGAGTTTATTCCGACTGTGGTGACTTTCCGAAACGAAAAAAGTATCGTCACAAACGTAGCATCCGCAGCCTGATGTGCATCCTGTACATAACACTGCCAGTTTCCTTTAGATCCAAAACAAACCAAAAATGTCTGTTCATTATTTTTCACATTTTTTGTTAACAACCTATTGAGTCATTTTGTTAAATGTTGTAACGGCATTTAACTAGCAAGGGACTGGAAGGTGAAGCATATTTTTCAATATTAAGAGCCATAGTACTCAAGGGAGAGCAAGAAGTTGAAGGAAGAAATTTTAGTAAAGCGTGCAAAGGGTCATATGAGCAAACTTAGAGTTTCCCGGCAGACTTAACCCTTCGTCTGCTACCGCAGGAGTCAGGATGTTTTGGCATTGGAAATGCGAATCACCCGAGTCTGCGGTATGCCCGGACGAGCGTAAAGTAACTTTTCATTTCATGCTGTCGGAACCGATCTTCAACTCCTTGCTCTCTCTTGAGTACTATGGCTCTTAACATTGAAAAATATACTTCACCTTCCAGTCCCTTGCCAATTTAATGCCGGTATAACAGTCTCATTATGTTGCTTTTTTAATATTTGGATGCAACTGTACTGGTAATACATCTAAAAGGCTAAAAATTTGCTTGTATCAAAACTGAAGGGATATTTTCTACATCTCGTCTGCAGAAAAATAGAAAAAATGTTCTACACTTGTAAGGGGTAAATATCTCGCATGGTAATTTTCATTTGGGAGTCTCTCGCTAGAGTTATGGGAAGGTATGGTATAGCAAAGCTTCATTTTCTCCTAACCTGAAAAAACAAGCGAAATCTCTAACGAAAGCCTTGCGATTATTTTTATATTTTTGTGAATTATGCCTATCGTCCAATATGCCTAACGTCCATTATGCCTAACGTACTTATGCCTAACGTATGTATGCCTAACGTACTTATGCCTAACGTATTTATGCCAAACGTCGCGCACCCTAAAATTACAGTTTCGTATGCTAATTAGTATAAAATTTCACAACATGTATAAAGTTATTGTTATAAAAACTCGATAAGTTCTCCATCATGCAATCACATTAAAAAAATTTCTTTTATCTTTAGGTTTTTTGTGACAAAATATAAAAAATTTAAAAAATGGGATTATTTGCAATTTAACATAAATTTTTGTGTTTGTTCAAAAAGACACAACATTATTTTCAGTGCATATTTTTTTCGTATTAAGGTATTCATTCCATGTAATTCGTTCTCAGATAGTTTTGCTGTATAAAATACAATAATAGACCAAATTTTTTTTGGAAATTAATCCACTTAGAAACGCCCTTTTGAAAAATTGTTCTTGCATAAAAAATTTGCAATTGCCAGATAAAATCATCGAGATCCATGAACCGAACACAACTGCAAAGTTTCGTTCGAATCGACGATGGTCATGTTTTGCGGTCGGCCGATTTCTCGTGGAATTCTTCATATGCACTGTACCACAGAAATCCACAGCAAAGAACCGCCATATTCGTTCCGACAGTGGAG